>NW_025109472.1:344641-476355 GCF_011392965.1 Frieseomelitta varia
AAAAAAAAAAAAAAAGAAAAAGATAATTAAAATGCGAAAACGTAATGTTATTTCGAAAGTTCTTTAATACATACTCGATCAATATAATCGTGACAATCAGATTTCAATTTGACAATAATTATTAACACAATGAAATACGATAATATTTTATACACAACACGTCTGATATATTCTTGAAATAAGTTCTCGCAAATGTCCGAATACTTTCGTGAGAAATTCTTAACACGTTACACACCCTCGTAAATCATCGCGTGTCCGATTTTGATAATTTTACGGACTTACTGTGCGCGAGGAGAGGTTTTCGCCGTATTGTGTAAGAATGAACCCGAACGAGCGCGACGGAAGGGCGAAAGACGTAGAGGAAGAGCCCGGGGTTAAAAAGGGACGCGGACGCGTACACAGAGGGAAGAAGGAAGAGGGGGTGCTCAGAGTGGTTTCAAGTGGGGAGCACGAGGTGATGTGTGTGTGTGTGTGTGTGTGTGTGCAACCACCTCTGGGAACACGGCGAATACCGCAGTGCGCAGTATTTATCCGTTTTAATTTTATTTCACCGGCTGTAACCTCCTCGGTTGCGCGTTAATCACAATTAAATAGGGTTTCTCCTGGCTGGTCTGAGGCGCGAAGAAAAAGCGAAAAAAGAACAACCGAATCTACGGCTCGACCTGCTTCCTGTTATTTGTCTAGCTCCGTTCCTCCCTTCCTGCAGAGATACTCGATGAAATTAGAGTTCAGGCTAACGGTGGCCTGAACTCTAATCACCAACTCTAACTCCCACTTTTATTTTCGAGAAAAACTTTGTTACTGTAACTCGCGTTACGTTCTGGAGATTTCCAGCGAAAATTTCAAATTCAGTTTCGATACGCTGTTGCACGTCGTTCGTTCTTCACATGGATAATGACAAGAGTATGCGTTTCACGTTTACCCCGCGAAGTTTCACTCGTTTGTTTTCGTGAAACTTTGTGGTATCAGCGTTACTCGTGCCTCATAAGGAAATAAAAACTTCGCGAGTGAATGAAAAATTCATTTTCAATATGTTGCATTATGGTGCCCGTTTGTTGCGTAGTTAAGATAATAGAGAAGTTCGTTCTTTGGTCTCTGGCATGCGTTTCACGTTTCCTGGATGAAATTCGACAAATTTATCTTGCAAAACCTTGTTGTACCAACGTTACACGCGTCTCTGTTGTCATTGAGCGAATTTTTTCAGTGAATTGAAAATTCACGTATTACTCTACTCGTTTCATAGAAACAATGATAGCAATGAGTAACATTCTTCTTTGATCTCCGATGAGATTATTTCACTGATCGAGTTTGGTCACTCACAGAGACGAATTTCTCTTCGTTAAGAATTTCTCTTCGAACAATGAACTATGGGTCGTGATAAATAACAAGGATACAAGGGGAATAGGGCATGGCATCAACTGGGTTAATTTTTAACCCCTCCTCTCGGTGGCCCGGCAAGATTTATTGCATGCTGCCCCTTTTGTTAAGCCGAGTCGCGTGCATGTGTGCAGGCCTCGTTCACGGTCAAACGTCGCGAAAAAAAGTCGCTATATTTCCAGAGAGAGCCCCTTTATCCGAGCCATAGTACAGCTTACATCAACAGTTGATCTCGCAAATTAAACGATTGTTATCTCTCTGCCTTTCCTACGTATTTTTTCTCTACGTACATACGTTCGCCGCGTTATTCATACTTGACTCGATATTTTTCTCCATTCGCTGTGCAATTATTGTTGCTTTACTAGAAACAAATGGATTAACTCACCTCTTATTTACTGCAGTTGAAGTTATTGCTGCGATATATCTTCTTTTTAATGATTTGAGAAGTGCTTTTGATTTGCAGTATGTAGATAGGCCGACTATTATTAGCGTAGTTAAAATTTTGTTTTGATGAATAAGTAAGTATCTTTTGTCCTTTTATGACATGTAACCGACGTCGCCAGTGTTTTTACATTATTATTTTGTATTTTAATATCACATACGTGTGTATTATAAAAATACATGAAGTGAAAATTTATGCAGAGTTAAATTTTATTCAGAGTGATGGCAGAATGACAAGAGTGAAGTTGACAACATATTAAATCTATAAATATTTATTGATTTTCTTCGTTCATTAAATATTATAATATCTTTTATGTTATGTACATTCTCAAATTTTTTCGTGTAGGGCAATTTTCACATAGGGTAATTAATGTCCCATTTCTACATACTTGTGAAAATAGATACAGGTAAATTTGTAACATTACAAATTAAAAAATAATCATAGATTTACCAAATAAAAGAAATGCCACTTGTATTTTTTATAATGATACCACATGTCATCATAAACACACTGTACTCCGAAAAAGTCATTACTTCTTTTTTTGGTAAAAGTTAGTAAGTTATAGTTTCAAGCAGAAAATTTCTGAGGCTCTTCAATTACACTTACCTTATCTTTCAAATAACAGTGAAGAAGAAGATCGGTTAACGCGATAAAATATGATACAAGGTACAATATACCACTAAATAAAGTTGAAAATTGAGATTTGACAATCAACGTGATGAGGTCGAGCCGTATTATCCGGAACCATCCTGCTATAGATAACTTAAGCGTGTAAAAGAAAAAAAAAAAAAAAAAAAAAAAAAAAAAAAAATACGTAGTCTACGAACGGAGTTTCGGAGATCGGTTTCGATTTAACGGTTTTAAAAATTCCGACACGGCGTGTGCAGGCTGCGAGTTACGCAAACGAAGGAAATTCAGTTCCACTCGGTTGGATATTCCGCCGCTGGGTGATGCATCGTCCCGCGCGCCAACAGGATGCGGTAAATCACTCGCCTATGCTCTCTCCGTGGGCTCTGTTCCGCTGATTTCCAGTCGTTAGCGTGATATTTGCAAAATAGGATGCTACCCCTGCGCGCGTTCCACCGTGGAGGCGAGGCGTTCATCGTGGACCCTGCGGGGCCAGTCTGCGAAAAAGGGGTCGAACAATGCCCGTTTTACAAGTGTCATCCACGTCCTCTAAATCATAACACCCGCGGGCGACCTGTCCTTTTTACGCTTGACTCACAGGGGTTAGCTGTTCACCCCTCGCGAACGTTCGTTTGATACGTTAAACGAACGAGGGACCAACTCGATTTCACTCTGGAATTCGGCTCTTCGGTTTTTGTTTATATGGTCGGTAACTGGCGCATTCACTATTTGCTTGTGGAAATTAACAATCGTTTAGATTAATAGCAACGACGCGTCGATGTTCAATTAATTTGGAACTTTGTTCAGGCGCTCGTTCCTCAGGTGTCATGCTTGGTGTGTAACGATTTGAATGAAACGGACATGAAATGACACGTATTTTTCTTTATATATGGTAATTCAAGTTTGAGAACGTAATTTCTTAATTAGGCAACTGTTACGAATAAACACAAACTCTTTCTTCGATAAAAGTTAAATGATCTGTAACTTGTGAGAAGAAAATAATATAAAAGATCGGATGAATCATAAAACCTGTGTAATAAGAAATATTTTTATTCATCTATCTCAATAGATTTTTGTTTTTCATCGCTATGTAATATCTGATAGTTGCAAATAATAATTGCACTTACGGAGCACAGACATATAACATTTAATATTTTATTTGCACACATACGTATGTTTCGTGTAGGTATTCTATGAATATTGCAAACGCGTGCAATACATTTATTACATTCGTGTTATTACAACACATTGTTACATTTCGATATCAAACAGTTCATTCATCAATCACAAAATTTTAGTTACAATTGTATTAATTCCCGCGAGTATTAAACGAATGAAATTCACTTTGGAAAAATAATTCACGCGGTTGATTCACGCGGTTGATTCATCGACTAATTACGTCTAGTTGTCCATTTCTTTTTTCTTTTTTCTTTTTGCGTGTGTTCGTTGCATGGCAGGCTAAATACCGTCGCTCGTTTATCTATCGCGCGAGTAATCTGCTTTAATTAGAACAAAATTACTAATTACACGGCTGCCGGGCTGCAATTAATTTTCGGCCTATTCAGCATGACTGCCTCGTCGCGATACACGCAACTTTTACGCGTTTCTTTCTACCCTCGGTCTCTATTAACTTTTCTTCGTTTTCTCTTTCTTAAAACTGTGCAGTCCTTATCGTATCGGACAACACGAAAGTTGCATGTGATTTCATTTTTAACTTCATTTGCTTGATCAATACGGGCTGAACAATGATTCGCTAGAAGGAACAACGATAAAAAGATATTGAACGAATTTTCGGAATTTTATTCGGTAACTACGATGTTAGAAAATAAATAGAAAAGAATAGCGAAAAGAAGAAATTGAAAATTGAATATTGTGGTTTAAATCAAACGTTTCGTGGATTAGTCGAACTTTTTCGAGCACGTGGAATTTTGAATACATCAAACCGGAGATTACGATAGAAGGACGAGTTCGAATCGCGTGCCTAATTCGATTATGAAATTCTCAAACACTACATCGCGATAAGTGCTCAATGATCACACGATAATCCTATTATCACGCTACGCTCTGTCTGTTGCAGTCGAGGCTGTACACAATTGAACGATTTAAATACATGCTACTTTCGTGTCAGTTGCACGATTGTATCAATTAGAAGCCTCTTGAATGTTTCGTTCTATGCTCTTTTTCAAGTAAAATTCGCTCTTCACGAACGTCTGAAACTAATTGCAAATTTTCAAGAAGTATTTGTAATATTAGATTGCGTGTTTTTACGCAGAATTGGAAAATGTAGAAACAAATGTATCTGAAATATTCGAGGTAAAGTGTTCTTTAAAAATTTCGAATCCATAAAAATATGCAGTTTGATTGTGACATATTATTGCTACTGTCTGATCGTCTCTATATTTCTAGAAATATTTTGAAATGATCAAATTAATCTAAACGTCACGGAAATTTTATTGCACTTTCGTCGCAACACAACGTTTTACATTTTAAAAATTTAATTTTTACGTTAAACTCGCTCCTGCGAACATCAAGCTGAAATAATTCGACCAAGTTGAAACAATTCCCGAGCGTTTAGTTGAAAGTAGCCTCTTCGTTTCCCTCCGGAGAGTTCTCATCTTCCACCGTTTCTCTTCCCTTCGATCTCTGTCTTTGCTCTTTCCTCTTACGGCGTCGCGTTGCTTTATCCGTGAAATTCAGCTTTTCGCGCCACGAGACGGCCGCGCAGTTTCGCGTTTCACGCGGCGTGAATCTACTTTCCTTCCCTCCGTAAGAAACCGCGTGTGGCACCACTTTCATGATCGGAAGAGACCGCGGATGCTCGAAACCGATCTCCGTTTTTATCCCGGAGTTTCTTGCGATCCTTTCTTCTCGTTCTCGTTAATGGCCAGATGCCGGGAATAATCGCGAGATCGTGGCGTAATTTCTCGCCTGTTTAGCCGCGTCCTTTTTCAGACGAGGTTCCACCTGGATTTTTGCAACCTTAAACGACGATGTCATGCTCCAAAGAGATAAGTAAAAATTCGTTGAAAGAAACTTTCGCGAGACTTTGTAATTTAGTGGCATTTTAAGCTCGTCCGCTTGTCGCTGTCTCGATGGAGATGATTGAATGTAAGTCTATTAGCTGACGAAATGTTTCTCTTCTGAAGTTACTAATTTGTTGTAATTAAGAATCAACGAGTGGGAATTAACACGGTGATAAAATATATATTACTACAGATCCTTGGAACATTGTGTCCAGCTGGACAAAATAAATAACAATATTTCATTGCTGTGATCACATAATTTTGTATTCAATTATAAATTTCCTATTGGCTACTATATTGTTGTGTATTTAACTGTTCTAGTATTAACAATATTATTGTAGATATAACGCGCTTGAAAATCGAGCAGCGGACAATCGAACGATTTTTGAAACATAATACTGCATTGATAGGTAAAAAGGCAATTGACAAAATTAACGTATGATTACGATTTACGGTTGGAAATAAAATTCTGTCCAATTTTTACAATGTGAGAAATGTAGAGTGCAAACGATACGTCAAAGATCTTATCAAAGAGTATATTTCTTTTCAACAAATTTCTATCCCCCTCATTTACGAATTTCGAATCGTTATTCTACACAAAGTTTTGTTCTATTTCACTAAATCGACAGATAGACTTATAATATATAACGCATAATGCATAACAAATAATACAATTGAACGTTAATTTTTCGTACCGACAAAATTTATTCAAATTACACACGTACATAATAAGACAAATATAATCAAGACAAATATAATGAAAATTAAATAACAAAATCACACGAGACAATTATTGCGTTAATGATCGTAATTTCGTTTCGAAACGGCACAGTAGTTCCACTCTTTATGGAAATTGTGAATTTGTATGAAAAACAAAATAGTGAGAAGAGAAAAATACATAAATTTCGTTTACCCAGGTCATTCAAATCGGTCACTCGAATCGGTCTCCTCGGTTTTTTGTTTTTTTTTTCTTTTTTTTATTTCACAGTGAAATAAGCGGGTCGAACGAAAGGCTGATAGAGCGAAACAGTTCGAAAACGATCGGTACTGTGTTAGCATAGCGTTTCCGCGACAGTCACGTAAGTCGCTAGTTAATTAAAGTGGCGGATATCTCCCACGATTTCTACTATTCGTGCTGTTAACGACACTTTGAAACGTTGTCACGTCGCCGCGTAGGTACGCGAATACCGATTTACTTTCCTCTCGGCGTTGAACGTGTGAAAACAATTACGTGAGATACTTACGCGGCGAACAATCGAATCGTACGCGATTTCTATCGTTTCCATGTTCCCTCGCGGCGCTTTCTTTCTTTCCTCTCGTAGACGAGATTGTCTGTTACGATTTCTGTCTCCGATTACTCGGCGAGAAGAAAACGTTACTCGCTCGAGAATTTCTCCTACTTCTACTTGGGAATATCGCGTCGAGTTTACACGAATTTTAAAGTTCTGAAATCTCGATCAAATTATTTCGTTTAAATTGTTACGGTCCAATTGGTTTTCCGTCGAGATTTTCACGTCTCGAACAAACTTTCGTTTAAATTTCAGCCGTATCGTTTCATCTCTCGAGCTGCGATCAAATTTTCAGTATACTCGAATAATAAACACTCGAATCTCTAAATGTTCGAATCTTCAAATATCTTTGAATATTCAAATGTACAAATTTCCAAGTTCATGCTGTATGCAATGAATTGCACGCATTTTATAAATATGCAAATCTTTGTATCTCGAAGTGTTCAAGTCTCCAGTAACCGAGTTTCGAAATATATTCAAATCTCCACAAGTATCCCCAAAAATTTAAATTTTTAAACATTCAGATTTCCCAATCCGGCTATCCCGAGATATTCGAACCTTCGAGCAGTCGGATTTTCCAGATGTTTCAATTTCCCATCAAACATTCAAACACCCGGTCGTTCAAATATTCATATCCGTGCTCTTTCGCTCTGACGTCGGTAGAACTTGGAGCACGTGAAGAGTACGTACATTAGAAACGCAAGAAACGCTGAACGTCTTCGACGCGTTTCTTTATTCACCTTGCAAGGTAGCTGTCGTAGCTCTCCCCCTCTCCTCTCCTCGTCGAGTTAACCCATGAATATTCCATTCGCGTGGCACTCTCGCGAGATTGCGCAACGGTGAGCGTCGACGTGAACGCGACTTAAGGTTGCAAACGCCGAATCACTTTCGTTTTCGGTTCCGGTTCAGGGTCACCAGCGTAGCTGAGACCCCTTTCCGGTTCAGGGTCACCAGACTCGAGGATGCGTCGCTCGCAAGCGGAAGTTCTACTTGAAGAACGCGCGATCTGCTTTCGGTTCGAAATTCGGTCCTTAACGAGTGCCCACGCACTATTGCAAATGGCCGCCGAAATTTCGCCGGCGAAGCGTAAATTAAATTTTATTGAAACGAATAGACGTGCGTCAATCGGTCGAATTATTTTTTCCTGCGACGAATTTAATCATTTAAGCGCGTTGCGTCGTAGCTTTTAACCTTTCGAAGCGTTGGACTCGGCCTTGATGCAAAGAATTTCTGTGGTTTGGTGAATGTAGGAGATACTTTACGTCTTGTTGCGAGCAATCTCGCAGATATAACGCTGGAAACTTATCGTAAATGATAAAAAGTTTTTACGTTTGTGGCACTTTTATGCTGCAGACAGATTCTAGATAATGATTGTAGAAATATCGTGATTTCATTTCTGATTAATCTAATGGTATGACTCAGATATATGTAGCAGCGGAAACACGAGATACGCGCGTGTTATTGAAGAACGAATAAAGAAAGATTGCAAAATAACGTGTGACTTCAATTAATCTAAAAGTACGTAAGCTTGTAATCGTGCTGTGTACAGCGGTAACAGTATTGAAATAACATTTATAGAACGTGTTGCGAATGTCTTTGAAGTGTAACATTCACGTCTCTCACGTGGAAAATTCACGTGCTTTGTAATAATAACGAAAACAGAACGGACAAGATAGATTACAAATTCCCTTTCTCATTGATCTCGGAGTACAGCTTGAACGTGGTAGATGAAACGAACGAAAATAAAGGTATATATAGAAGTACAGAGTGATACAAAAGTATCACCTCAAAGTACAAGTTCAACAGAAAAATATCCACGATTCGTAGCAACAACGATGCCAACGATAAAAGAGAAAAGGATTACAAATATCTTTCTTTCCAATTGATCTAGAGATTCATCCCAAATATGAGAACTGACAGTTGCAGCGAGAAACGTCGAAACTCGCGCGTCTTCCAATTACAGGAGCATGATCAATGAAGTCACTACGCTACTCGAAAAAGCTTCTTGACGGCTCGGTGCTTTTCACCACGATTTCACGTATGTGTGTGCGTAGTATCCATCGTAATACCGCGGCCAATTTTAATTAAACGAGCGAGCATCGATCGGCTTGTCGAGCGTGTATAAAATCGAGCGCGGATGGAAACGGAAACAGCAAAGTTAACCCGTGATCGCGGAGAAACCGCAGGCTAGTCAGGCTCGAGTCGCTCGCGGCAAATGCCATGAAAACTCGGTCTGGATAAACTCGATTCACCAATGGTGTCACTCCGCTCGAAGTGTTCAACTATGGAAACGTGGAGATTGTAAGAAAAAGCGATCGGCTACTCGTTGAGCGACTTGCAGTTATTGGGTCGATTGGTTTTGTAAAATTAATCAATAGAAACTTGTGGAAAAATATCAACGATTTACTCTCGTTTTAGAATGTCTTCACTTCTACTTTGACGGCCGTGAGTTCGATGACTTTAGTTTATCATGTAGCTGATATAGGAAAGTTAGGATAGTTTTTTTTCCCCGAGGATTGTCAAAATCGAAACATTAAACTGGATCTATCGTTAGTTTGATTAGATTGATTAAAAACTTTCTCTTTAAACTTGCTGTACGATTTTCTTTTCATCATTTTATTGAATTTTGAATATCAGGGCTAAACGAGAAAAATTCAAGAAATCTTAATATTTCGGTCTAACTGTTATGTTCGAAGTTTAATAAAACGGTGAAAAAAAATCGTACAATGAGTTTTAAAGAGTAGTTGTAAAGAGAAAATTTCAATCTTCAAGCTGTATCACTACAAATATTTTGAACATAACGAATGACAAATTGAATTAAAAAGAAAAAAATCTGACTATTTTTAAAGTAAAGGCAATAAAATAAAGACATAATGAAATAGAAAAATATACAATAATAAAGCAGTACAGTGATCGCAATGATAAGAAACAAAATTAGCTAATTGAAAGAAAGAAATATTGCAGATGAAACGATACGATTTCGTCAGAGAAATGAAAGTGTAGAAAGTACAAAGAAAGAACATGTAGATTGTATCTACGTTTTTACGAAAAATCGTTCACGTTAGTAAAAACGCGCCGTCGTAGATTCATAAAATTCCTGTGAAAAGTTACAAATTAAAGTCGGCCGTTTTCGTCCACCGTTCTAGTTCTAGCGTTAATCGAGAGCACGAGTAAGAATTTCACGTCCTGGTAACACGGTCACGCGTGGGAAATTCAATCGCACCCAATCGGGACCGAACGAAACGAGAACGCGAAGAACCGCTCGGGAGATTCTCCCGTAGTTTCCTGATTGCCTCGTTGAAAATACAGCTTCGTAGAGCAGCTCTTGAAATAAACGAAAGCACCTGCAACATACTTGATTAACTTTCATGAGGAAATCGTCGAAGCTTTTAAGGCGTTGGATGTTTGCTCGGTGGAGTGTTAACCTTTCTATATTTAAAAGTATTGTTACTTTTATCTCTCTGGTTGCGTTGGCTAATTTAATTGCGACGGCGATCTGAAATTGCGAAGAAGTTTATCGATGTCTTTTATGTTTACTGCATGTTATCTCTGGTATGCAACGCAGAGCACGGAAAATATGTAGGAATAATAAGAAAGATACGATAGTGATATAAGTACAAAAATTATTTTTAATCTTGCATTTGCAGGAAATTTTCACAGATTACACATAGTATTTAGAAATCAATTAACTAGTATGTATGTATTAAAGAAATCACTTAGAACAAAGAAATCAGGGTATTAACGCTTCATAATCTTGCTATTAATTAACGCAACATTTCGTTTCTAATTCTTTTCAATCAGTTTGTATTACAAATTCTACTTTTGTAATATTGAAATTAAAAGGAAATTCATTTAATAATATAAATTAAATTATAATATATATGAAAGGAAATTCATTTGATTATTTATTTTATGTCCAAATCTGATGATTCAATGCAATTTATTGTTTGATAAAATTTCCTTTCGAAAGTCAAAGTGTCTGCGCCCTAAAAAATTTCCTCGCTCTTAAAATTCAGGCAAACCGTGCTGAAAATCGTACGATGTAGAGTAACAGTATGCAAATTATCCAGCGCGAGCGCTCGCTCAGGAATCGCTGGAGTACACTTTCCTTCTTGGTGTATATCCGCCGAAGAGAATCGATCAAACGCAACGCCTCGGTTCTTCACGATCCAGTCGAAGTCCTTCTTGCCCCTCTTAGAATCTCACGCGAGAACGAAACGGCTAGAGTTCAATTTCACAAAATCAAAAGATCTCGAGCAAATTCGAATCCGCATACAGAGGACAGTGTTATCTCCGAGTAGTAGATACTGATTTTTTCTCGAAGCCGTCTCATTAATTCTGTTCTCAAGGAATATCTTGAAACAAGCTTTGCACCTTTCAAATAGATCTCGCGATTGAAGATACGTTGTTGATGCCAAATAATTTTTAATTTCTTTCTTCGCAGGCTGAATTTCCTTGTGTACGTCTGTTTGAATTCCCGGTTTGCTCGGTTACACTCCAGACAGCCATGTTGAAACGAGAAAAATTAAATTTTGTATTTTTTCAGGAAACACCGCGTGTTAGTTCTGTATACGTATATGTATATATTTTTTTCAGTTTAGATTGCGGATTTTCATGCAGATTCGTATTTTTTCGAGGATGTAATTTAAAATATTTGTTTACGTATTGTTGGAAATTGTTATTATGGGAAACATTTCGAATATTTCATATATTTTTCTCCGTGCCGCGTGTATTCTGCGCAAATTTCCGCTTTAAAATCCTCTATAAATGCATGAAAATCCGCAGTCGAGTAATTATTATACAAACAAAAAAAAAAAAAAACAAAAAAAACAAAAAGAAGAACAAAATCATTTGAAATCCATTATTTCGATGGATTTCGTAGTTACGGTATTAAAGAAATCGCCAAATTGGATTCACCCGAACTAATTATTGTTGGAGCGATTAGTTTAGTCCGCGCGTTAATTATTCGATTCCTGGATTAGTCCTGATTCACGTAGGATATCTCATACTTTCCAAATTATAATTTAGCCACTGTTACTTCACTCAGAACGTACTGTTTGTTAATTCCGAAATGAATTTAGTTATCGCGTAGAAATAACTCCGCAGTGTATTCGATTCTCTCGAAAACGGCAAGTCAGTTTAACGAGGGTTTGAAAAGTTTCTGAAGCCTCGCGGCGAACCACCGCGGCGCTTCGGAAGCCGATTCACGACGAAAGCATTCTCAACCTTCGTATCAGAGCACTTCGTATCAGAGACATACTTACACTCTAGTTAGATACGCGATACGATGGTATTAATCTCGGGCGTGATTTAAAGGAAAATTACGTGTCCGTTTTATGGAACGAACGTCGAGCATGCTCGCGTGAACTTTACGCCAGGCATAAAGAAGCGCGGATCGAGCTTATTAAACCGTTACTTCGAGTACCGTAAAGTGAAATGTCACGTTAGGGGAATGGAAAGAAGGGGGCAACGTCGTGAACTGTATCGTCGTAATTTCATGCAAATATCGGGGACACGCGGAAACATAAGTTTCCGCTTCGTGTACCGTTTCAACGTTCTGTGTCGGTGTTCTTTCTGCCTGGAAATTCTCCGAGCTCGATAATCTCTACGCTCAAATTTTCTACGAACATTTTTCTCACGGTCAATTTAATTTTCTTTTTTCTTCTTTTTTCGACCGTGGAACCGGGAAAGCAAGATGAAAAAGCAAGCAATTAGATCGTCTTGCAAACTTGAAAGGTTGGCAATGAGCTTCCAGTGAATTGTGCAAGCATTCTTTTTCGATGTTCACAACCGTCATCGATAACCGGGACTTTTATTCCTATAAATGTGTTGGATAAGTAATATTTACAAATCTACTTGATGTTTAACATAACGTGACGAGGTTTTGCAAGAAATGAAACGTTCCTTTCAATCTCTATTACATTGGCAATTTTTTCAATGTTCTAACACGTTGTTTTGGATCTTAGATTTAGAGAAGCTTCGTTCATGCGAGAACTTGACAAATAAATAGTTTGTATAATTGAAAAGTCTACTTTTCCCTTCTGCTAATTTTCCCATTCGTATGATAATAATTGTGGGACAATTACTCACAAATTTGGCTGAAATGGTAAGATTTACATTAAAAGACAGAACGTGCACCAAGTGCTAGAGATGAAATACTTTTAATAAAATACATAAATAACAGTAACGAAATACACGAATTATTCCCAAGAATAAAGTAGAATTCCACATCTTCCAAATTTTATGCGTTTCTCAGCAATTACTCAAGTATCATCTACCCCTCTTTCTCTGAGAATATAGCACGAGATAGCACGCCACTGAAAAATTACTCTAATTCCGCGTGTATAAACCGTCCAGTGCTAGGGGCGGTTTTTGAAAATCGGCAATTCGCCGGGAGAGGTTTAATCGTCCTGCTACGCGTCATTAATTACGCGATCACGATACGCGGTATATATATAATCGATCTTTCCGGTGTACGCGCGGATCGATGGCCCCGGCATCGGGAGGGCCCCGGTTAATTGATTCTGTCGGACGTTGGAAACTGCTCGCCGGCGATAATTATCGCGCGCTCGAGTTGCGCTGTCGCAGCACGGGAACATCGCGGAGGAACACCGCTGTCGAGCGGCTTTTTTTTCCGGGCCGGACACCGGGGACTGCCTCTCTCGCCCGTTGAAAAATGATGGATCCTCCGCGCTCGTCGTATCGCGCCCGCGCTCTCGCGTTCCGCTTTTAATCGCGCCCGATCAATTTCGTTCCCGCTTTAATTGGACGCGGCCGAACACTGCTGACTAAACGGATCTCCTCCGAACGTCATTTTTATTGTTACGTTTAATGGATGATGCTGGATCTATCGGATCATCGTTTTAACGTCCTTATTTTTCTTTTCTTTTCTTTTTTTTTTGGACGGAGTTGAATCTTTAAATGAAACTGTTCAAACTTCTTACTGAATATGTATTAATACGTGTGTCGTATTAAAATATTTTGAAGTTCTATCAACGTTACAGTTAGATCCAATTCTGGCATTATACTTACATTATAAATGCAAGAATAATAAAATGGATAAATGTAAATTTAAATAAATAATATAAATAATAAAATATATAAATGTAAATTTAAATAAATAATATAAAAAAATATATAAATGTAAATTTAAATAAATAATGTAAATAATAAAATATATAAATGTAAATTTATTATAATGTAACGTAAATTACAAGATCTTTCATGCAAGTATGTTAATATCCATGAATATGGAAAAATTATTTGTGCAAATAGTTGTACATTGTGATGAATTTTAATTTAATTCAGCAAGATAATATTTGACGTCTATACTTATGCTTGAGATAGCTAGTTATATTTTCTTATATTTGTCTTATATTAGTTTCAGTATATTTGATTTGAAATTTTATTAATATAATCATATGACAGTCTTGCCTCGCTGCAGTGTCAATGAAATTTCAAAATGTTTTATATAACACACACAATATATACTTACACAAACATTTCTTTTTATAACGAGTGTTCGAGTATTTTTGTGAACCACTGTAGAATCAATTAGCTTTCTGCATGGAACGTACTTTTATTGAAAATGTACGTGGTGTATATACGATCAAAATCTTTCCATTTGTTTATTGTTCCAGAAACAATTATCAGTCTTTTTCATTTAACGTTTCATAAAATCTTTCATTTTCAACGTTATCACGCTTCGTAATGTATACACAGATACATTACAAACATCAGAACATATCTTTATACTTTCATATATTTTGTGCGCGGTATATGAACCGTGGTGATCGTTATTTTATTACCAGAAATTATTTGCGTTTATGGATATATAAACAACGTAACGTTATTACCATGATTATTTGTCACACGTAAAAAGTACGTGGTAGACAGTAAATACATAATTAGACTCAATTCGCGCAGACAGCAACGTTTTATACACGCAGAATTAAATTTTTCGCGTCGGCAACAAGAATTCGTTAATATCTCTTTCAGGCGTACACACGTTGAAAAACACAATTATCTGGTTTGCGCCGTTCGTGCTAAATTTCGTACGCGAGAAATTAATATCAGCATGAAACTTCAGAAATTCAGTTGCAGGCTTGAAAGGTTGATAAGACACGAGAGATTCCAAGATATTTCTCACATGTTTCTTCAACGCTACAAATAATTGAAATTATCACATTTGCAAATTGTTTCAAATTTCAAAAGAATTTTTATTTTCAACATCCAGCGAATAATCAGATTTTTCAATGGCACGATGTGATTGTCAACGTATTATCAACACCGATTATGTATTACATGCTGTTATCTGGTGCGCGCCGCCGAATTTACGCGCGAGATTAATTTTAAAACTGGCGGCATCATTAGCACTGTGTTCGAAAAGTCTCGCGTGCAAACAAGTCGCTAGTCGCGGGATCGATTGTTCGGAATAATCGGCGGGGTATTATTTACAGTATTATTTCCCCAGACACCCCGTTCGGTCAGTTTAGTTTCGCGCTGGTCAGCGTTGCGGCTTGCCGCGCCGCGGCGGAAACCGACGCGCGGAAAATGGATTCGCCGACTCGAACTTAATGCGTTTTCACAGGCAGCTGACTGACCCTTAACAGTCGACTAACTTGAATTAACGGAGCCAACGATTACCAACGACCCCAACGGTGTACACCTGGCCAGAGCCTGGTATCTGTCCGCAGAATTCATCTCGCGCGCCTCCGAACCGACCACCTATCGTCTCTCGTGAGTTTCTGTCGCTGCCTCCACCGCCAACTGGCCTTCCTCGAAAGCAAGGAATGTAATTCGTAATTCAATCTCATTTCGGATGGTGTACTGTCGCGTGACTTTTTGCTTCGTGAGATATCTGTCGAATTATTCTCTTCTACATTGATAATAAAATATGAAGTAAAGTACGAGTTTGGATATTCGTACGTACATCCTCCGATCGGTGAATTAACCTCTTGCTCTGGAACATGCCACGCACGTCGAGAATTGTTTCTCCCAAAATTGCAATATCTCCTCAGTTTTAAGTAAAACAAAAAACAGGCAAAACGAATAATAAATTTATTACTTCTCAATAACTTCTATCCAGTGATATCGTCGCCGACGAGTTCGAAAAGAAAGCGACGAATTGTTGTGTACGGTTTGGTCACTCGTTATGGCCCGCAATTGCAGTTGCTAGCGCCAATGCCTGTTAATTGCTAACAAATCCTGTCGCGTCCAATATTAGCGAACTAAAACGGACCAAATCTTCGCGTGTCCTCGCGTTCGTGCCTTTTCATCGTGCTGGTTGTTCCTCTGAGGGCAAAAGGGAGAAATAGTAAAAACGCGAAACGTTTATATTTCTCCAGTAGTAGTGCACTTACGTGATCCGCCATATGGCGGGTGCTCGTGCCTTGTCCGCGAAAGCTACACGCTGAAATTCCCTGTTCCCCGGCCATTTTTGCCAGGCGACTCGGCCAGAGCCAGAAGCCGAGGGGGAAACGATACGGTAATGGACAAAATTCGGCTGGCCGGGGCGAAATGAGGCGATCACTATGCATTCGACGCTCGTATTCCGTGCTTGGAAGCCAGTGGCGTAGCTACCAATAAAAGGATACCCATCCACCCCCTCCTTCCCTTCCACCCTCGTGGAAGTCACTTTCTTTATTTCGGCATCAGCGATCACTCGATGCTGGCTCGCCTGTTGGATCGAATCGTGCTAGGAGGATGTGAGACACGCTGTTCGTTTCGAAGAAGCCGCGAGTTTCTCTCGCAGAGCCGACAAAACGAAACTTAATCTCTTTCTCTGTCGGGCTCTCTAGCCGATATTGGCCTCGCCTAGTGTAGCCGGAGCACGTGCTCCCTCCTCTACAACCGGGATCTTTTAATCTGGTGAACTGGCGAACGGGGAAACGATGGGCCGGGGAATTGTGATTTTAGGCGTGCAGCGAGGAGATTGCTTCGTAGTTAGTATAATTAAGGAACTGATACGGGGATCGTCGGATTTAATTGAAACATCTTCGAGGATCGTTAGTGGCCGTTCTTGTTCCACGCGATTTGGGAATTCCGGCGTGTCGCGGGTTTTGTCAACGCGTTGAGAATGGACAGTTGAAACGATTCTGTTTAACAGAATATTAACATGTGACGAAATTTTTCACGGGAGACGAAAAACTTTATTGACACGTTGATTCATTTTGTTCGTTCTTTCAGGCAACTTTGTCATTCCGCGTTCAGAAAAGTATCTCTTTCGACAGAAAAAGAACAAACGTTTCAAAAACGACATGATATTCTCGTCAGTATTGAAATTTGGCAAACCAATTCCGATACATTTTTTACGAGCTTTCACAGCGCTTTTTAGTACAGTAAAATGTTCCTTTTTGATTTCCCTTTCGATTTCTGTCGAAACAAACAATCGTTGAAACAAGCTTGAACAATCAGGCATCAATCACGATGAGATTGCGGTTTGAAATGAAGTTGGTTACGTTTTAAAACATTGTGGTGGCGCACGACATTTTTAAAACAAGTTTAACAGCGGTGACGTTGATCATAAATGAAGAAAGGAGAAAATAAAATATCGGAGAATCTAATCTCAGTTGTTAAGAGTGAACCAAAACAAACGATCGTCATAAAGACCTTGTTACATAAGTTAAAATAACTAGTTATTGTTAAGGTTTCTTGTTAAATCTCGTGATATATTTATATAAGGAGTGAACCTTCGTAATATAGATAGATATACACCCATCTATTAGAAAAAGACGCAGTAATACTAATGAATGGAGAACGACCAGCTGGGGAATTGTGATTTTAGATGTGCAGCGAGGAAATTGCTTCGCAGCAAGTATAATTAAGGAACAGATACGGGGATCGTTGGATTTAACTGAAACATCTTTGAGAAGCCGTTGTTAGCCGCGAGTTGGGATTTGTCGAAATGTCATGGATTTTATTAACGCATTGGGAATCAAAGTTAAAATTAACTTTGTAACTTTCATTTGCAATTTCTTCTGAATCCTTGAACCTAGATAGCCATTGAATCGACTATAACTGTTTAGGTTAAGTTATTCATTAAATTACTCAGTCTTGGAATTTTTGACTTATCGTTAATTTCGGAGGAAACCACGTAAAATAAAACACCATGAATGTTAGTAATTTGATTATAAATTAAACACCATCGTAGCAACGAAGCTAGTTAAATTACACGAGATTCACAAACACACGTGCATGGCAAATTTATTCGCTAAAATTGCCGACAGTGATAGATCGGAGAAAATCGAAGCATCGAACACTAAAATTCGGTTTCCTAAAATTCGCGATCGTAAAATTTTTCACGTTTTTTGTGTGTCTCGTCGAGTATGCTTCGCCGAAACGAGGAACACCAATGAATCTCTCTATCCGATTATTATTCTCGTCTCTCGTGTATATTTGATGTTTTTGCACGTATTCGACGAGAATGATATCTGTTACGTCGATGCGCGTTTGACGAAGTCGTACCGCGGCGAAGTATTTATTCATCGAGTGTCCTCTTCTTGGTAATTGCGCTTATGAACGAGTTTCATAATTCAAACGGTCGCGTCGAAATAATATGTACTGCCTGAAACGTATCGAGCCATTAAGAATTCAGCTGGCTGTCAGGATCGCCGAACTGATGGCTCCACGTTGGACTAACTATCGGCTAACTATTCATGAGGCAATTTCACGTGACAGTGCACCGGCGAACGAAATTGGAAGACGTTTGTTTAAATGTACATAAATGATAATTTAGAAATGTATAAAGCGTCTCTGTCTCTTATAAATCATTGGACGCTTAACGTATAACGTTCGCACTATTGTTATCAACTTCATCGTTGCCTTCTGAATTCTTAATTTGCACAAGACCTGTACAAATTTTCGAAGTGTGCTTCGAACTGTCATTCCGCGTAAATGTGTGATAAATTTTATTATTTGTGTAATCTTTTGTCACACGAAACTGGTCATTGCGAATACCAAAATATTCGAGGTTTCTTTAGTTTTGTGCTCATGTTGAGAAACTCAAACAAACTCGTTTCGATTTCAAAGTCGACGGTAAATTACCAGCATGTGTCATTAACTTTGGCTCAGTTTACACGACAAAATCATCAGCTGTATCAATATTGCAATAGTCATTCTGCAAAAAACAACATCCAACGTGATGATATTGCCCTTCGATATTGCAACGTGAAAAGGATAACTCGAAAATTCTCCGAGTGCTCTTCTAATTTTCCACTTATCAAGCAGCGATGATTTTCATCCATCGTCGACGAGTTCGACGTAAGAACGAAACGAAACGAAACGAAACGCGAAAAGCTCTTCCCGTGGTGTGTCGTTGTCTCCCTGTAGTAAAACTTTATTTCTCGTCCCTTTTTTTCGTCTTTCGCGCGCTTGGTACCGGAAAACTGGGAACAGCAGGTCGCGTGAAATATGGCAAAGTTCCATTCGTAGCCGGCGAGGCGAGAGGAATCGTGTATCGCTCGAAAGATTGAATTCATCGAGCAGACACTGCGAAGTAACCAACCTGTCTTCCTCCTTTCTCTCTCTCTCTCTCTCTCTCTCTCTCTCTCTCTCTCTCTCTTTCTCTTTGTCGTCTCGATCTCTGTGTTCGCTCGTTCCTTCGTCCGTCACACACTCGGAGAATGGAAGACACGTTTCACATGCGAGCGCAAAAATTAGACGATACAGTTACGAGTGGAACACGCGCGAATCTAACCGCTATTTCGAAGAACCGTTCCTCTCGAAAAATACGATGATTACACGCGCCGGAGGTATCGTTCCGCCAGGTCTCGTTCCACTGTTTTGCTTTCTACCTTTCTGGGCAGGCGTCGGTGTCGTGCAACCAGCAATTCAAGAGGCTAGAAGACGACGTGCAGGATGAATCGATTGGACAGATTTTCTGGTACGTTGCGTCTTTGGTCTTCTCCACGATTCTGCCAACTCGCTTGCGTATCCGCTCTCGAAACGATCGTATTCCTACGGAAATGACCTGCTCTCGAATTCTTCTTATTGTTGGTTGTTGCCAATGTAGATTGACGAGTGGCGGGTAGTATCAGCTTTTCATTTCATTTACAAGTTGAAAAACTCGCCAGATGAAAATTTAAAAATCCCACAGCAGAATCGAAAGATCGAAGCGTGTATTATTCCATACAATCGTAAATTATATTTACGTTATTGCAAATTCATAATAACGTAAAATACATTCATAATAACGTAAATACAATCTGATTAATGGAATAATATTTCGTCGAATCGAGAGCGAAGAATGAATGAATTGTAAGTGAATCGATTCGCTGCGAGGCAAGTGGTCGAAAGTGTGGTGAAACTTACGAAAGGAACGGACGACGTGTTACGCAGAAGGACGTTGAAACTGTGGAACAATTCGTTTCCTGAGATTTTGTTTTCGAAATGTAAGTGACAGGACCGAAATATGCATCTCTCATCTCCCGGTTCTCACGTCCCATCAGTAAAGAAAATTTATCTGCACGTTGTGGTGTGTGTATGATTTTAAAAGTGGGATTTGCTTGTTTTAGCAGATTCGAGATTGGCGGATTCAATAGCCGAGGATTTCTTTACTTGCGATAGAATTATAGTTGCGTCGAAATAAGATGAGCATATTTTCGTATGAAAAAAGTGTGACGCATTTTTTTTATCATACAGCACATGTCACATGAGTGAAATAAATATTTAATAAATATGTTAACATGTTACGTTAATACGTGCAAATTATATCAATATAATATAACAAAATGCACGTTCAAATTAACTTAAATTATATAAATATTAAATGAACACGTGCATTTTATTTTATAATAAATAATTATACCTGGTCGAATACTTGTATATTCCATATTAAACCTCTTGAAATATTCCATACGGGAAAAATCATTTTCGTTTCAGTTTCCCGAAATATTCCATCAATGAAATGATTCTACGTCTGACAGATAATAAAGATCGATGCCTTTACTTATTTTTATACATATAATATCAATTTGAAGATTCCTATACAGAAACTCGGATTATCAATTTTTCTTCTGTATTTCTTTTTAAACACGTGCTTTATAATCCCTTTAAAAGCCCAAATAGTTGAAATAAAATAACATAATAAGCATTCTATCAACATGTAAAGATTCTTCAATATGGTGCTTCATATTTTCGTATTTTACATTAGAACGGCTCATCCTAATCTCATTTTTACTGATGAGGTCTTTAAATTTTCTCCTCCGTGGTTAACATTAATGATAGTTAACATTAGGAGGAGATTCAGGATGACCGATTGATCCGCGCGATCGTCAACTCGTCGGTGATTCGTGACCGGTGGAAATTGCCTAATAGTTGCATACTTTTGGCATCAACGGTACACGCGGCCGAATTATCGCTCGGCAGTGAATTAATCTTCCGGCCGCTCCGGGGAGTTCGATAAACTGTTGTAAATTCATTGTGCAGTTATTTCGCGTTGGCGCTTTTATTTATTTTTCTTTTATTTCGCATGCTCTTCTCCATTATTCTCTCTCTCTCTCTCTCTCTCTCTCTCTCTCTCTCTCTCTCTTTTCTTTTTTGTTTTTTTCAATTTTCGTGGCCGGAGTCCCAACGGAAATTGCTTTCAATAAATTCCTGGCGCCGCGCGAAAATTATTCGGCCCTCTCGAACCCGAAATCGCCGGGAAATTTTCCACCGGGGAGAGAATATTATGCGGCCCGTGTTTTCGATTTTTTCATTACGCCGACCGGCGTTGTTTCACGGTAAAACGTTATTGGTCGGCATCGCGATCATTATATCGATCGGACTGTTCTTCTTCTTCTTCTTCTTTTTTTTTCTTTTTCCGTAAGCGAAATTCGGTTGCTTCGTGCGGACAGTTTACAGTTTGCATTAGTCTCTCCGCGACTAATGGAAGCTTTTAACAATTGAACTCGATTATTTGACGAATCGTGGGAGACACTTAACTGACGTTTCCCGAATGTCCAACGCATCGTCGAACTTGCTGTTTTCAGTTACTTTGATAAATTCTTATGGAATACACAGGACAACTCAATTTTCATAATGCTACGTGCAAAATCGAGAAAACTGTCTTTTCACTTGAAACTAAAATGTCTTTAAATGTCTTTTCATTATCTTCGTCGTCTTTAATACCACAATAGCAATCGAATTCTATGAAGTGAACTTTTATTTATCAGAAAAGAATATTCTTTTATTCAAAATTATTTTCGTCTAATCAATAGCAAACGAATACTACGAAGTGAACATTTACATCAGGAACTTTTACTTCAACGATAATGAATTTTGTAATTATACATAAATGAAATCAAGGCTTACGTGAACATTTACTGCCACCGTTCAAATGCTTTAACCACGATTAAAGCCACCATTAAATCTAATTTAATTCTATGGAAATGATCAAAAAGTTCGAGTCATCGACATGAGGCGTCGTTCTTGAAACATCAAACATGATCCCATCGCCAGTTGTTCTGTAGCGGAAGGTATTCGCGAACGATCGCTATTGGGGTCGACTGAAATCGAGCGTTGATCTTTCCGAACGAACGATAGTTGGACGTCATTGTTGGAACATAACTCATCCCCTTTGTAGAATCACGGCATTTCCCTCGCCTCAATCCCCTCGTTGGCTGTATCCTTTCCCCGGAGTTGACGATCTGCCACTACTGTCACTCGATAATGCATTCAACGTCTCGTCAATGGCAGCCAATCTGACAGTGTTCAGTCTCCCTTTCCGTATACATCCACGCGCGTGTATGCACGAATCGAGGGCTTCGACGCGTCTGTATAATCATTTATATGCGGACAAGATCGGCAGCAGAGTCACACCGTGTACGTGAATAGTCTGTTATTAATCGTATCGGTCTAGACGGGTGAAAAAGTTGAAACGAGGAAGGAATGTCAGGTAGGGGCCGATTTTAGGGATCTGGCTGGACGAAACAAGGATATGAACATTTTGGAAAATGAAAAACACTTTATCGAAGCACTCAGGATTTATTGAGATCATCTTCACTGCTGGAATAGTTAACGTTATTCTCAGTTATGAAGCTGATGTTGAGGCTTGTTTGTACTGCTCAATATCGATAAGATTTATAAATTTAATCAATTATAAGTTTTAGAAAATTGAAGAAGTACAAAATTTCGATTATAAATTAATTATAGTATAAAGAAAAGTACAATGAAATTATACGAAAGAAGAACGATTTTCAAAACGCGATACCGCACAGTTAAATACGAAACGTCATGAGACGATGGATCTATGCCAAGACATCCTCTGTTTTTATTATTTCCGCTCATTCTGTTTTCATTATTTCACTTTCGTTTCAATATAAGTAAAGTAGCAGCGTAGAATTAGTTACCCGGATCGTTCAACACACAAGTTGACTGCCTCGCTGCTTTAGCCTCGCTGGTTGCTGACTTATCGCATCGAACGACAGTGGATTCTATTCGCCGTCTGTCGATAGCAACGTCTCCCTTGGTTTTCTAAACGGCGGAGGAAACGAGGAAATTTATCGATACAGCGTAACTCGATTCGCGGAGCAACGTCGAAACTCCGACATCCGAAAGGATTTCCATCGAAGGCGATAACCATCGACTGAAGTCGAGCAGAGATACAAGCGATAAAGTTGCCGCGTCGACGTGACGGGGAACAGGGAACAGGGAACATACACCGTTGTCTCTCACGACGAAACTCCCACGTCCACGTGAATACGGATTGCATCGAGATTCACTCTCGAAATCGGCGAACAGCGTCGGAGGTCCATCCTCGCTGTGCGAGGCGTGGTTGACCGTGACGCGACGAGTTTTAAATTTTCCCTTGTCGTTTCGCGGTTGGGTATCGCAAGGCCGGAGGGGTCGTAACGTCGGCAAAAATCCAATATCGCATTCAATAAGCTGCCCCGTTCGAGAGATTCTTTCCCGTGCTACCCTTCCGGGGTTGAATCTCGCTTGTCGGCGAATCGACCGGCATCCTCCGCCGCCGCCCCCCTTAGCGTACCACTTGATGACTACCCCGACCACCACCCCCTGAGATTTTTTTCTTCTCTGCTCTTATTGACTCGGATCGGTTCTACCTCTTCGATCGAGGCTTCCATCTATCCTTGCACGCCCGACTCTCTCGACCTGATGGAATCCTCTGTTCGGATTATATCGTGTACACGCAGGTTTTTATCGCAATGGGGGGGTGATTTTGGTAGAAATAAATTGAAAATATATTGTACGAATTTTTACGATTACGTTTTGACTAGATAGGTGTGAATAATTCGTCAGATGGGAGATTATTCTACGTGTGGCGTTAGATATAGGAGAATAATAATATTTTTCCGTTTCGTAACGAGACTGTGCTTTAGACACGCGTCAGAAATGGTATTTAAAATGATGTATCGTTAGGCGATTACCGGCGAAAATTTGCCTCCGGTGAGCGTGCAATCCTCAAGGATAAACTGTTCGTTATTTCCCTAAAGAGACTTCAGTTGAAACACATTTTTTTCAATATTTCGATAATGTTTCAATTAAAAAAAATACTTTGCGATCGTTTTGCAAGTTTCTTTCCTGTGCGATCTCGACCGTGAAAAACGACTAAAAATTACCCCGGATTCTTCGTCCCCTTGTTTCACGAGTCAGGGCGATTTTTCGCGAGGATTTCATTTCCACAGTAAGACAAAGTTGTCGGTACGAAAGGCAGAAAGAATAGGAGAAAGAGAGAGAGAGAGAGAGAGAGAGAGTGGGTGAATCGCATCGAGGAAGGGGTTAAGAATGAGAAACGACGTGTCGGGCCTAGTGGAAATTGCCAGCTCAAAGGGGGAACACCGCAATATTGTTCATGGATCACGTTTTCTACTCGGCGCGAGTGGGCGATTGATCATGTTGAACATCGACGCCGGGACCGTATTACGGCGACGTGCCGCCATTTTTCTTCGCACCGCTATCTGTCTGTCTGTCTGTCTGTCCATCTGTTCGTCTGTTATCTTCGCGTCAACTCACTCGTCCTCCCACCACTGCTCGCGTGTTTGGTTTTGTCAACGAGCCTGCTCGCTGTTATATATCGCGCGTGCCTGCTTATCTGCACAGGACGTGGACTTTTAGGGGACTTGTATCTACGATGCTCTACGCGGGCTGCGAACGAGAGGGTTGCTCTGATTGATGGTTCAGTTAGCAATTGACCTTGCTAACTGAAACTAACGGAGTCCGCGATGATTTGTTCATTTATTTATTTATTAATCGGAGGAGGTGCGCTCTTTATTGGAAAGCGCTGCGTGTAATTAATTAAATAAGTGGGAGGTGAAGATATTATGTTGATACAGTTTTACAATTGTTAATATAATTCTATTGTATTAAATAGATATCAATACTTTCGCGAGGTGTCAAACGAGATTCCATTCGATATGAGTATGATATGTATTCCCGAAATTTTGATACATTCATTGGATTTTTCATTTAATATCGTCAGTAGTATCATCTGTGTATGTTCAAACACTTCTCAGGCTGGTGGAAAATAAAGTGAAATATAGTAAAAATGCAGATCAAAAGGATTTTTTGCTTTCAGACATCGAAAGTATGTTTCTTCATGCTGGTATTATTGGCGCTTTCCAATCAAAATGATCCGTTGCATTGTTAAAATTCTTCTCCAAACTTTTGTTCGGTTAGACAAAAATAAACGTGTGAATTTCAATAGCAATACGGTCACCGTATTCCTTTGTGACTCGAACACCATGAGAATTTCCGCAAAGTTTCGGCGAAAAATTTATCGCGTTCATTCCCGCGGCGGATGGCGATTTGGGATTTACTTTCGTGGTTACTTTCGGTCGACTTTAAGTTTTAACGAGATCAGTAGTAAACTCTGCGTGACGAGGATTGTCGGTAGTCGTCGTCGAGAGACCATGTCTGGGACAATTTTGCGCCCGTTCCTTCATTTTCCTCTCTTCAAACATTACCTCGGCAAAAGAGAAAAGAAAAAGAAAAAAAAGAAAGAAAGAAAGAAAGAAAGAAAGACCATCTATGAGAGACTTTCCCCAACAGATGTAGTGCATATTTTATTCATTAAAGAAACATTTTTTACGTTCATTTCATAGTTCTTCGTTTCTTTTATACCCGCATTTTCCTCGTTTCTCGTCATTTTTGGAACTTTTCATTCATGTTATATAAAACGTTTCACAAGTACTCGAGGTACGGCTATCATACGGTCGAATTAGAGACAAATATTACAATGTATATAAAAATAATAATATATTTAATATTTTAGCAGACACTATAAAAATATTTAAATAGCTACGACTATATCAGCATTAATTATAAATCATATAAATTATTATATAACAAGCTTGAGATGTGTATATTTTCAGACTGGTTTCGAATTTTACCACTACAATCACAATAGTTAATAATGTCGAAATATTTCACATAATACACAGTATATTAAATGTTTTTTGTCACAAGTGTTCGAGTACTTTCGTAATTACTTCATTGTTTCGTGATTCATTTCGTATTAAGGAAAGTGTTGGACAATTTCATTCACACTTTATTAATTCGTAATTATTTCATTTTATAATATAATCACACTCTATCATGCGCAGGTAGATACACCACTCTCTTCTTTTCTCAAAGAAAATTTCCAACAATTTCAACATATTTTTGTTATTATTTCACATATTATTAATCCGTTATTTCATTATTTTGAGAGACGAGCGCACGCGAGTACATCGCTCCCTCGATTTTTCTTCCTTTTCACCTTTGCACCCTCTCGTTGTAACGCTATCTGTGTTCCATCCGTTACGTCGAAGCTCCGCGCAGTCGTTGACGTTGCTGGAAAAAAAATACAGTGTAACGCGAGACACGCGAGCCAGCGACAAAAATCAAAGACCATAGGACAAGAGTGGCGTGAGCGCGAAAGCGATCACGGCGATAGACAGCGGGCACACGATAATCCGACGCGACGTGCGTGTTTTGCGGCCGCGGCTCGTTATCGCGCCGCCAATAATCGCGATTGATTTTGCTCCGCGACGACTTGTAGTTTCGTGTTCAGCGACCGCAGTCGGTTCGCCAGCGACCACACGACAGATTAACGATTACTACGCGTGTGCACGTTCGTTTATCTTCGTGCACTTTGCCTTCGTATCATATTGTTACTTTCGATTTGGAAATTTGGCAGACGAAGTGTTTTCTTTCTTTTTTTTTTTTTTTTCTTTTTGCAATGAAAGATTTGGAGCGGGAATTTTTACGTGGACGACGTAACGATTGAATTTTTGAATCATTCGAGTTAGAATGATTGTGAGATAGATATAGAATATTTTAATGTTTAATCTTAGAATGGCTGCCGTATATTTGCACATTATTTTTCCGAGAAAAAGGGATATCTTTTCGTCTTTGATCAATTTGTCTACGAGAGAGATCAAAAGATCTTATATACGTGACGAAAGTGCAATTACTCTGTGGCAGTGCAATATTTTTCCTTCAAAATATAATCAGATACAACATATCGTAGCACGTGAAAATATTCGAATCACTTAATAAAAATTTCACACGTTTTCACGCGTGCAAAGTGTTGTAATGATAAATGTGTATAATGTTGAAATTTGAATTTAGGAAAAAAATTAATATAGATAGAGTATACAACTATTTTGAATGGATAACTGACTGGCCAGCAAGTACTTTCGTGATCTCTATCTTGTAATTTCCATGTATACTTTTAGACCAAACTTGATTGTTTCAAGCTTGACCAATGTAATCAGGATACTATATTAACGCGTTCAAGTATTTCACGTACGTTCGTAAAAGAAAATTCGAATACCTTCGTGAGTGGCTATATTTGTATCAAATATCTTATACATTTTCAGATTTATCTCAGACTTTAATATAATCACTTCAGTCTTCTTCAATATTAATGAAGTTTCAAAATATATATTTCACATAGCCCGTATAATTAACAAAATATATTGTACAGAATAAAAGTTTCTACACGACGTTCGAATACTTCCGTGACGGCGCATAACCTAAACCGAACCAAAGAAAAAGAGAAAAAAAATGCAAGACTCGACGATTAATTGTGACAGAGCGTCTCGGCAGATCGTGACGACGACGTGTTGATAAAGCAGTGCGTAACGTGGTGTCGCGTGACTATCCGGTCGGAGGAATAAATTTACACCGGTGTCCATTCATAAAGCCACTTCCAGGTGCGTCACTACCAGGTTATACTACCATTATCGCGTCGCGTCGGTTGCCTGCGGACACAATGGGAATCTGGCGCTAATAGTAATGAAACGAAACTCCTTTGGCGTGAATGAAAGACGCGCGTTGAATCTCTAATCACTCGCGGCAAACATTGTCCACGGCTAATCGACTGTGTACACAGGCCGGCGATGTTCGTGTCGATTGTTCCACCCGTTCTCGATACCGATACCCCCTGTATCCGACGTTCGCGTACGTTAATGACGACGTTGCCGCGAGATTGATGGCGCTGGATCCTCCAGCACGTGAATTGATTAGGATTATTTTAATCCGAGTCCCTGTGTTTACCATTCGACTCGGTTTTCACGTTCACGGCCGACAGACTTATTTCACGGGTTTTAGTGCGTACAGCGTCTCCGAGTTGCTTTCACGTTTCTGAGAGTTGCTTGCAGAAGAGTAGAATCTGTCGAGCACGAAGGGGAATTTTTTGATTCATTCAGAGGCGAAGTTGAGAAGAGAATCTGAAGCGTGAAAGTTGTGGAATTCTTGGTTATAAGTAGACTTGGGATGTTTGTATATTCTTATGCATGGAAATTTAAAATTCCACAAAACTCTACGAAATAGACGCAACATGTGAGAGATGTATGAAATATCTACAATGAAACATTTAAAATTCGAACGTGAATTTATGTTTATGATATAATATAAACATGGAATTAAAGCACATAACAACATTAAGTAAATAAAAGAAACCTCTGTTTAAATCCCGAAGTTTTAATTATATTTATAGTAACGTAAAATTGCATAAACGTCTACTATCAAATATCTTGCACACTGTTATATTCATCGTAATATTACACACATGCACATTCTTCAAGCTCGACCTCTTCCTTGTTGCTGATTGTTCAACTTTTAAAATAGCCACAACGGAATGAATGAACGCAAACGCTGATCTTTCATTTTCGCGAACCTCGCGCTAGTGATTGATAAAAACGTGACACTCTAAGCACGCAACGTTCAATCTTAGTTTTGTTAACTGGTTTTACGAGGCAGTTCCAACAGGAATTCCCTTCAGTCGCTGACGAAACCACGTAAAAAGAGGAAATGGCTCCTTGTCGCGAGGAGGATTGCAACATTGACGTTAGCTTTATGGTTACGTGGATGCCGCGTTTTCTCTCAGGATCCAGTTTTATGGTTTTGTCGTTTGTCTCGTGCTACTTTGGAGCAGATTACACCAATCGTATCGATCCACTCGGGGAACGATCCCAGCGAATGGGACATCTTTATCTTTAATCACACGTGGATCATCGATTCTCCGTACGTATTTCCGATCTAGAGTTCGTTGCTCGTAATGGGATGAAACTTGTACGTTTTCGCGATCTCTTGCTGATTCCTACTTCATCTCGAAGCCCTGCTAATCTATCCTCCCTGCGGGGATTTCCAGTTCGCGGGAAGTCGCGGTTTACCGGCGCGTGTGTTCGCTCCACTCAATTGTTCGCTAATCTTTTTATCGTAAAGCAGCACGCTTCCAGTTGGAGATTAGATTCGGCTTCGTACATGATTCAATCCCGTTCAGAACGAATTCAGTGGTATTTCGATGTCAACTTTGAATTGATAAAGGAAGGAGGCCGTGATCAATTTCAAAATGCGTACGTAAACGTGTACAGAGCTGTACTTTATAACTTGCTTCATGCTTTGTACCGATTTGACACATTTCTCTTACGAAATAGACAGTATACGTTTTTGATAGCAAAGTCTGAATATAATTGTAAAAATTGTAGTCTTTATTATTCTCCGTGAAAGAACTTGCATATTCAACCATTCACCTTCTCACTTTATTATCGTATCAATTTGACGTCAAAAAAAGAAATTTAATTAGAAAGGAGGAATAAAGACGAGACATTTATGACGCGATATTTTCTTCTTCTTCTTGCCTACGTGTCTGTCAAAGTTCGAACCCTGGCATAGGCTGTCTCGTATATAATCATCAAAGTTAATCATCGAAGGATAATTGACTGTATCGAACGCTTTCGTCAATTTGGAACTTTCGTCATTTCAAGTTCGTCGTTGCGAACTTCACTGAAATGCGCAACAATGCTAATGAAATTCCAATATATCTCGCGCGTAACGTAATTCGTAAAAGGTGATTCGAAGCGTTGGAATATTCCCACGAGGGCGTCCTGTGTGCACCACGAGCGATTTTCCACCATCGGAAGAATCCCTGCTCCCGATTTCTCTGGCCAATAGTGAAGACGGTCTCTGGATATTTGAAAGATGATATTAAATCGGTTGAAGGCGTTACGGTATTCAATGAAGCCCAGAAGCGACCTCCTGGCACGTGTACTTACCACGTACAGGTAAATATGTAAAGCGTTGGAAACGCTTGGCCCCGGAACCGTTCACCTATGGGTACACATTTTTCTCGGCGACGCGTGACACGCCTGCGAGATGCCACCCCCTTCGTCGCGGTTCACGCCGGATTCACACAGCCCGGTGTATACTTTAATCTTTTATTATGCGCATATTCGACGCGTGTTTGCGTCCGGGAACGCCGACTTGAAATCGCTATTCCACGCTGTTAGCATTTCACCGGGAGTGAACGACGATTTTGTATACCTTACCAGAGCGAATCTGCGCTGATCCCCCTTATTCCTCCTGTGTATTAATCCACCCTTTCCTTGCAACAGTGAACGTGCATTGAGGAGAGTTTGATTTCTTCGATGAAAATTGCACGATACTTTTTTACATTTTTCGTTTCGTCATCATGGTCAATATTACGTGTATTATCACTGCGACGAGATTTCTCGTCTCGAGCAACTCGGCTCGTTCTCGGAAATTGGGCGGTGCAAGCGATATAAATTCCGAAAAGATAACGTCGATACTTTTGCTTGAACGCACGAAGAAGGTTTACAAAAGGATAAATTTACAAGATGGCTTGACAAGAGCAGTGCATAGATATGAGAGTTCAGTTTTCTGATCGCGCACATACGAAGATATAAATTCGTGACGCGAAGAGTGTAAATTCCGACTGCAGATCCTAGATCCTGCGACTCTTTATTGGATCATCGAACAGAAAAATATAAAGTTATCACAACCGAGGATTGGAAACGTGAAAAATCAGATAACAAAGCTTCCCTCGCATTCGCTGCAGAGCGTAAAAATCTTCAGAAGAAAATAGTGATCGAACATCTTCGAAGGAGGCCAAGCACATTGGTATGTTTGATATAATTCTAGGACGTTGAAACAATTCGTTGGATCAGCCTTCCGCAAGTCTGTAGATATGCACAGCTGCACAGTGTTCATCTTTGTGTTCGTTTGACCGTGTCACAGGTCGATAGTGATAGTCGGGGTTATTGCAGTTATCAAAAGTGAAAGAAAATTGTAGAAGAATTCGACATTTATACGATAAAGTAGGTGCTTACTATACAGGATCCAATAATAATATAATATAATAAATAATAAAAATTAATGTCATTTTCAAGATGGTGATCATAATATGATTTTTCTGTAGATAGAGAAACTCTGAGTGTTTCAAGATTTCATTCTTCTAAATAGAATCATATATTTTTCAACGCATTGACCGATATTTCCTGTAAAATCTCTGCATTTCACCTATTTGTCTTTAATTTTGCAAATGTCGTGACTTGAAAAACGAGAATATCGTTTCGTCTCAAAATCAGAGCACGCAGGTCGAGACTATACTAGCAACGTCGTCGAAAAATCTATGTTGCGAGAAAATCAAATGCCGAAACATTTTCTAAAAAGTGAGAGGCTCCACTCCACGTGAAATTCTAAAATTTTTGATCGAGAGAGTGCATGGAGGCACGGATTTCGCGCGTGCATAGCAAACAGGGCGAACGTACGTACGTACGTACTTGGAAGGCCACTCTCGATAGCCTCGTTCGTCACTTTCGTTTCGCCTGGACTGAACCGGTGGCGCGAGATAGCCCGCGTGAAATTCTCCCGTTGTATCTTAACGGGACGTTAACGCTGTTTGCCAGGATGGTCCGCGGGTCTTGCGCGATATCCTCCTCCCCTTCTGACACGGCCAAATACGGCCCAGGCCGTCTCGCAGGCGTAAATTCACAGGCACGTCTCTCAGCTATTGGCAAGTGGATCTCTCCGGCCGAGCTCCGGCAATATGCAAACGAAGGGTGGAGAAGTTCCATCAGCATCAGGGAATATGGAGAATTAATCGTTAAATTAATTCTAAAATTGGCGAGTCGATAAGTTCGCGGGTTGGTAATGGAGTTTGAAGTTTCATGGGCTTGCCGGATTAATTGGAAACTGCAGCGGGAAGCCTTTGAGGTCTTGCGAAATTGTTGTGAAAGGTATTTCATATTATACTACGGTGACAGTCGGGAGGAACGATCGAAAAGTGAAAATGGGAATGGAAAAAAAAAAAAAAAACGATGCAATTGACTGAACGAAAAGAACGAATACATTAATATACGAGTGTCTATAATGCACAAAAATGACCAAACGATCGAAATAATGGTCGAATCGAAATCTTTTTGGAAAATGATGTACATTTTATTCGATAGTGTCCAAAGTTGCAAAGAAAGAGTCAAAGTGAGCTATGATATTTAATCGAATTTTTATTCATCTTCAGAATATGGTATATAGAGAACATAAATATATTTGTCTATGTTCAGGAACATAAGAGATATGACAAATGTAGAAGATTTTTAGAAAAATAAGTAATAGAGAAACATCTTAACCATTTGCGCTGGCAACTGATTGCGGACCATAACGAGCGACCGAACCGTATAAAATGAAATAATTCGTCGCTTTCTTTTTGAATTCGTCGATACGATATGATAAAAATTATCGAGAAGTAATAAATTTATTACTTGTTTTGCCCGGGCTGTTCTTAAAATATACTTAAAACTGTGGAAATGTTGCAATTTTGGGGCAAAAGATTCTCGACGCGCGTGACACGCCATTTCAGCGCAAGAGATTAAATCGACATTCGTAAGAATGTTAGCATCCGAATCCAGCTGCTTTGAATCAAAGTGGAGACATATCCTCCCTCGCACGTTAATTTTCAGCGATTACGTTACGACTGCCTGCACCGTAAACGCGATTTAAGAAACTGCCAGTCAACGCTCGTAGCGCAAGTTTTCCTAACAGTTTTTCGCGAGCGTACGAGGCCCGTACGTTTGCTTTGCCATGCACTCGGGCTACCTGCCTCACCTTGAACTACTCCTCCCGTCTATTTGATCTTCCAGCTGAGCAATTATTTATTCTGTTTCTGAGGAACGCGTACGAGCCACTCGCGGGAAAACTACGAGCGGGACCGAGTCGTACTTCCTTCGGCTTGGACGCTAACTTCCGGCGTAAACGGCTACGAGGTCCGTACTTGAGGACAATTGTTTCGTTTCTCTCTCTCTCTCTCTCTCCTTTTCTCACAGAGATCTTCCTAGCACAGCAGTGTTTACTTTTTCTGTTTTTCTTTTTTCTTTTCTTTCTTTCTTTCTTTCTTTCTTTCTTTCTTTCTTTGCTGCGAAAGCTCCGTAGGAAAGGTTACGCGAGACATATTTCTGCCGGTGAAATTACGCTCTCGATGCCGCTGTGTGTATATTTGCCAAGTTTTCACGACGCGTTCTGTACACAAACGAATCTTACGTTTTCAGGGAAATTCTAGATTTGCGAAGTTTGTTGGAGGAACGGATGAGCAAACGCCGCTCTTTTGCTTTAATTCGCCAGCACTGGCGTGTGTTGCGAGTTTTATAAATTAGTCGGGTTACGAATTTCTCGCGCTCCTAGAGCTTTATAAAGTTGATCTTCTCTATTTTGTTGGAAGATCGGTTTATTATGAGTTTCAAACTCGATTTTCTCGAAAACCTTTAAGGCTTTGATGAAAAAATTTTTGAACAAGAATCGCATTTAAATTCTGAATAATTTCAAAATAATCTAAAAATCATTTTCATCGACGAGAAAGTCCTCCCATCGAGATTCCTCGACACTTTCGCTCGAGAATCGCGTGCAAATAATAAGGTTTGGTGTTTCTGGTTAGGCGAGAGGGGGCACGGAACTTGACGCGGACTCGTTAAGGCTTTTAAAAGAAAGCAACGTCGAGAAACTTTGCAGACCTCTCGCCCGTGGAGGGAAGACGTCGACGACGACGAGGTGAAGGAGGAGGAGGATGGTCCGGCGAGCTTCCTCCGCTTCACGGACCTCGTTATGATATTATGAGGGAAACGCGCATTTAAAGAGGCGCGGCCGCGAGGGGGTAGAGAAGCACGAACGCCAGAGGGTTGCAGGGAAGAAAGAAAGAAACGAAGAGAAAAAAGGAGCCAGGGAACTCTCGACCGAGCATCTTACGGTCTAAGTGGCATCGCTGCGAGGCGAGTGAAATAAAGATTTTCATCGCGGCGTCAGTAGTCGAACCTATAAGGCGTGCTTCGATTAAGCGTCGCTTAGTTTTCTCATCGTTGTCTTCTGTTGGTTATTTGAATCGTTCGAAAGTCATATTGACGAGGGTGTTTGCGCGACGTGGATTTGACTATTGTGAGAATTTTACTGTCTTTGCAATTCCGATCATTCGTTCTTTTTCCCATGGAGATCGCTGTGTTTGTTAATTTTAATCTTCACAATTTATGAAATTATTAAATTAATATATTCGTGAAATATATTACAATGAAATTACGTGAAAACGAATTTTTCATTTTCTATTACTAACGTCCAGTTGTTGGTTATTTCAAAATATGTTTAAATTTCAATCTTCACGGGTTTAAATTTCAAATTTTAATCTTTACAGTCATTTTTGACTATTTGTATCAAATGAAAAATACAGTCAGAGCAAGCACGATGATCATTTCGTAGGTATTCTAAATTACTTTTTAAAAAAGTAATGAGGAATAAGGTGATGCTATGTTAAAATAAAGGTAATGGAATGATACAGTAATTATAGAATTGTTGTAGAATTTTATTTAATAGCCAGTTTTCATTACGTAGCAATTTTTCTTCCTACGCGAATTTGCTATACGAAAGTTACTTCGGAATGTGGAATAAGCTTGTGTCTTTCAATTTCGAGCAGAATCCTTATCAAACCCCAACATGTGCAACAGAAATAAAATTCGTATCGATCAGAAATGAGCAAAATGCCCTCGTGAAAGCTACCTCGAAATTCAGAATAAAACGAAACGATAAATGATATCATTGAAGTAAATCGTTTGTTTCTTAAAAATTGAAAATCAATGCTTGCGTAAAGAGATGGTGAGACTGAAGGAAAAGTGAAGTTGACCGGACTTTCTCGCGGACGTTGAAAAACTCGCTCGAGAAGCTGCGAGATAAATATTGATGATAACGGTCGATGAATGTTTTAACAGCTCGGAAGTATCGGGAGATTGAAACGCATCGGGATCGAACACGATCCTTACGGTAATGTTTCGTCATTAGGGATTTATAATGAAAATGAAAGATGGCTTGCCGGCTGTTGAAAAATTGATAGAACCATGCGGATGCGGATACAGCGAGCCGTTTATTGCGCTCGTCGCGATTTAACGCGCGTGCACGACTGCGGAACTTTGGCGCCCGGTGAATAGTTTATTAGACAACGAGCGTTTGTTTGCGCGCCACTGAGATCGAACGTTCCAGCTTGGAAAACGAATTGACCGTGATTTGTCAGCTGAATGTTGAGTAAATTCACTGTCTTTCGTGTGTGCTGTGAGATTATATCCTCCGGGGGATGATTTTGTTGCGAATGGAGAAATACGATCGCTTTTTTTAGTTTCTCAGTTTCTGTTTCTTGAAATGGGTGGCGAAATTCGTGTGAGGAATTATTAGAATTTATTCACGATGATATTCGTTGGAGTGAAACTGAACGAAACAGTTCGTAGGAGTTAAAATATTCGTGTGATAGATCACGTTTAGATAAGCGGATTTCAATCGACAGAAGTCCGTTTCACGGGAACTAGAGTTCCGTCCTGACAAATGGGATTTGAAAAATATTTGGAGATATTTTTCAATTAAACACTTAATCCTTTGGGAACGGATATCTGGCAGCGGCGAATAAAAGGAAGATTAAAATTGGTATTCGTCTATGCGATATTGGCACGTGTGTATATATATATATACACACATTTCGTATGCATACGAAAGAACGAGTTATTTTATTGCTAGATACTTTTCCATCAATACTTGCCAATTTAACACTATTCACAGGAAAACGAATTGCAACAGATTATAACCTCCCCGAAATTATTCGATTCGCTACCGTTTTTACACGACGAACAATTTTCCAATAATTTTCATTCATAAATTAAAATCGACACAGCCTCTGTGTGTTTTTCAGTCGGGTCTTTTGAAAATTTCTCGCGAGTGTCTGCGTTGAGAAAAAAAGGGGAAAGGAAACATGTTGCGTCGGGGGATCGTTTCACGAGTTAACCCGATCCCGTTCATTTTTCAGCCGCGTTTCTCCCGTGTGTTTCTACAAGCAATCATGCTTAACGTCACTCTGGGGAGGCCGATTAGATGCTGCCGTTACGGTTTCAATTGGTAGCCAGGTTCGAACTGACCTACCCGGCGGACAACCTCTCTGGGGATGGCTGATAATTCTGCTGGAATCAACGGCCATTGATTCGCGTTTCTCCGACAACGCGTCTCCAATGAATCTCGTTAGCCAGTCGAGGGTGAGCGTGACCGACAGCACCTTTCCACGGAAGTCGTGCCTCGTTCGAATCCTCCGCGGGATTAACCGTCTATATCGATCGTCCGAGAATTGCTTAACGTTTCGCAGCCCCCTAACTGAACGTTCACCTTGTTGCCTTTCAATGAGATTGCGACGCAACGTAGAATCTCGAGGACCAGGACGATGAAAAATTCTTCAAAATATATCACGCATATCGAAGGAAATCTATATATATTGGACGAATTAATTGGAAAATTGAAGGAACAAATTAGTCGAATTAATAAAAATTAAGGGGATCGATTGACTTTTCGGAATTTCACACGCATTGAAAGTAAGTTGTATGTAAATGCATTGGAAGCTATAAAACGTTTACGTGAAATTAAATTACTCGCCTTCGATGCTGTACTATTTTATTGCCTGTCTCTGTTACGAAGAACGTAAAATGCAAAGTGGAATTGAACATCCTAATTTTCAATTTTCCGATGAAACTCGAAATTCTGATTGTCTAATCCAATGATATCATTTGAGGATTAATTTTATAACTTGATCTCCGAGAAGATAAGTTTCTCATAAGCTAACCAATCGTTCCAAGTGCTCTCTCCGAGTGAAAAAGGTTGTCGACCTCTCTAGTCCAAATAATATTTCATTCTCTTCTGTTCTCGTGGTCTACGCGGTACGAAACGATTCCTTAATCTCTTCCTTCGAGGATCGTCGGAGTTTACCCGTGAAATTCTTTTCCTTTTCGTTTCTTTTTTTTTCTTTTTTCCTAGAGATAGCGGTAGAGTATAGTGGTAGTCGAGGATGGAGTTAGCGATGTGCTTGATGGAACCGGTAATAGAAAGTTCGGAATTGCAATTTCCCCTGGTGATGGGTGGGAGGAGGGAGGAGGACTCTGTATCGCTTTGGAGTTTGAAAATCGGCGCTCGTTAAACCGTCATTTGCACCCTTCGAACCCTCGGCAGTCGCCTTTCGATCGATTCATTAAACGAGCCGAGCGCGGTCGAGTCCGTCATTTGAATATTACCGGTTGATGGGCGGTGGGTCTGAAGAATTGTAATTTCCTCCTCAGTAATTGATCACCAATTTGTGAAAATCTTTCACTTCTGGAACTCCTTCTTGCGGACCATAACGAGTGACCAAACCGTGTACAATAATTCGTCGCTTTCTTTATGAACTCGTCGAAGTAATAAATTTATTATTCGTTTCGCCTGTTTTGTTTTACTTAAATATACTGAAAACTGAGGAAACATTACAATTTTGGGACAAAAAGTTCTCGACGTGCGTGGCACGCCATTCCAGCGCAAGATGTTAATAGCTGGCCGAGCAATATCAAAATCTGTGTCTTACAAATAAATAAAATCTACGATATAAGATTATAAATCTGTAAAAAGTAAATGAATAAATGAACATGCACGTGTTACGATCGTCAAACTTTTGACGATACTAGCAGTAGCGTCAGTAATTGGCCATCTGAACTGCCGATAAATCGAAATTCACTTTTCCTCGAGGAAAATTTTAGAAAGCCGAGCGCGGGACGCGATTTTTTCGTGGGAAGCGAGGGAAAATTCAGCTCGTATCTCTCTTCCGTCTTCGTAATGAGAGGGTGGGAGCTGAAAAGAAAATATTTGTCGACGGTTGGACAAAGTGATAGCCAGCCAGGAAGTGTCTCGGCCCGGCGATGCGCAGCACGCGTCGAGTGTTTAATCGCGTTATCGCCGTTTGTTTGCCGTTCATCTACAGATATTCCTCTATGATCCGCGTTAGAACGTTTGCGTGTGCGCGTTCGCTGTTTACCGGGTAACACAGCTCCGAGCACGCAGCCACACCGAGCGTCGCCTCCTAACCAGCGTTGCGGCTAATTGCACCTGTCAGCCAGACATAATCGATCCGCAGCGCAAAGTGAGGACGACGGAAACAGGAGATGGAAGAAACCGAGTGAAACATTGGCCGCGAGCGTGACGAACGACGATGCGAGTCGTTCGCGATGAGACAGTGGGGTGAACCGGCGCTAGTCGCTTACGTTATCTGGGTTACGTTTATCGTTCTCGACTTCGTGGTAATTAGTCTTGCGTGCGAATTGCCACGGAATCGGAGATTGGGGCAATGCAACTGTAGGCGTCTCGTATATCGTAGAAATTTTGCGCTGTTTGCAGAAAGAAATTAAGTACGTCTCTCTCTCTCTCTCTCTCTAGTCGTGCGATTGCTGTAGGGGCAGTGAAAATTGTTCTTTCTTCTTTTGGCTAATCCTCTGGTGGGTATTTTTGGGGATTTTAAACAAAGAACTTGGAATTGACAATTTACGATACAGTTTGTGTTCTTTGGTTAATCTTTCGGGGATTTTCGATGATGGAAAATGTGACCAGGAGATTTATAAAAGAGTGAATGTTGTTCTTTGTTCTTTGGTGTAAATTCCGCGGTCATTTATGGACATTTTAAACGAAGAACTTGGAACTGGACAATTTACGATACAGTTTATTCCTCGATTAATATTTCGTGGACATTTCAGGGATTTTTGATAATGGAAAGAGTGACCGATTTACAAAACAATGAATGTTGCTCTTTACTCTTTGGTAAATCTTCTATGGCTGTTTTTTAAGGATCTTCGATAAAATGTGATAAAATGTTGAAGATGCAGTAGAATTTCGTTTATCTAAACTGTATTTGTGCTCGATTACATAAACTTTTGCTTGAATCCATTTATTTGCAAATTAATAGGACTTTGCCAGATATGTATTTTGAATACTTCATACAATTTTCATAGAAAATCTCGCGTTTCTCACAAAATATTGCAAAACAAGAAAGAAAAAAAAGGACTGAGCTTGGCGAAAGGGGGGGGGGGGAGAACAGCAGGTTGAAATAAAGGGCACACTCTCCTCGAATAAATTTACAGAAGCGCTCTCCGGTCAAAAACGACATTCGATTTGAAGGAGCACCTGCACCGAACGTGCAAATATACCGTTCTGGAATTTCCAAACACCGTCACCGCAGTTGCCAACAGCGGTTCCGTTCGTTCTTTTGTCCAAGTTTTTGTTTCCAAAGTTGTCGCCGCCGCGCGGTCAACGCGTGTATCGATTCGCGCCAGGCGTGTACGTGTGTATATATTTTTCCTGTAAATCGCCCCTCGGCGCGAGAGAGACTGAAGTTTGCCGTTGCACTCTGTACCGTTGCAAATTCGTCGAATCGCCGTCGCGTCCAACGAGAGCGAGAGCTCGAAAACTCGCTCCCCGCTGTCCCGCACAAAAGCGTAATCGGACAGAAAATATCGGGGAACTTTGAAACGTACGAGCAGCCGGGGGAACGTTACCGACGTATTTGAAAACTTTATACCGCTTTTACACTCCACTATTTCGCCGGAGCCCGCGACAACGCGGCGCGCGAACTTGCCCATTTCCGCGCCGATCCAAGTTTCGCCTTCGATATCCCCGAGAACGCCTCTCCGTTTCCGCTGCGTTCCATCCGCCAAAGAAACCGGACGGCCGTTCGAAATTTCCGCGAGACGGCGAACAACCGAGTTTTTTCGCACTTTGGACAGTTTCCGATTCGATCGCCGGATTGTTCTTCGATGTTTCTTGGGCAGAGGCTGATTTTTGACTTGACAATCCAATGTTTTGTTAATAAATGAAGTAGTGTCAGACGTTAGACGAGATATTATTAGTAGGTGCTAATAGACACTCTTTTCTGATATTAGAACATTTCGAATGTTAGGATGTTGGAATTTAGTAGAGGATGCTCTATTAAATGAATATTTAGTACTTGAGCGTTTTATGAGTATTGAGCATATACACGTATATACGTAACTTTATATACGTATATGTACTTTTCAAGTTGCATCGTGTGAAGATTTCGAAGGAAATATTGATTTCTTAAACATTTCGTTAATGATATTAATATTTACAAGTATTGAAACCATAATTAATTATGCATTTTGTAACTCTGCTGTTTATCACTTGGAAATATGACATTCACGTCGCCAGGAAGTACACACTCTCGCTCAAAATTCTTTGGACAATTTTTTTATCTTCGACGCTCTTTATCTGATCCACGTGTGATCAACTTTTTTTTAAATTTCGTTCACCAATTTCACTCGCGTCTCTGAATTCTCGAAGCAAACTGGTGGCACTGATCTCAAGACAATTTCAAACACAGATTTCATCCAGGAAACTGTAGAACGATTACTTTCCACTTTCTTCCTCCGGATGTTACCGTTTCTACCTCGTGTGGTTCGTTTATACGTCAGAATCTTGCAGAAATTGCGCATCTCGACGAGCGTAACGCGCGAAAAATTCGAGGAATTTCCAAGAGAGAAGAGCCGTGGCGTGGATCATTAGGAACTAATGTAGCTGTTCGAACACGTGTTCCGAGGTCGAGCGTAGAATGACCGTAGTAAAGGCACTCGGTAAACTGCAATATTGAGTGAGTTATTCCATAATGGGTATTTACTGGGCCAGAGTCCGTGCATCGTCCGATGCTGGCCGATGCACCGAGAGCTTGCATGTACGACGTTATGTGCATCGATGAAGTATACGTGCTATGTACGCGGTGGTTTGTAAAGAGAGGCCAGCCACGTTCGCCCGGACCTGCTGATGCCTCTCCGCGTCGTTCCACATCGTTTTTGTTTTGCGCTGAATTTTATGCGCATTACTCTCCCTCCTTTTTCTCTCTCTCTCTCTCTCTCTTTTTCTCTCGCTCTCTCCCTCAGTACCGAGCTTCGTAATATCGTTTTCGCGAAATAGTTGCGAAAGCAGTGAATCCCGCTTTCGCTGGAATTTGGAATTTAACCGTTGCAATCGCCCATAATTTTTCTCCGCCCGCGAGTTCCCATTTTCGAAGGTCTATTGAATAATTTAATTCCGATAGGAGGGAATCAGAAAATATTTCGCACGAAAGGAAAAATGCAGTTTGTTATTAAATTGGAAATCAGAGTCTCCCTTCTTGCACGTACGGGTCCATTTTTTATAATTGAAAACATATACTGGTGAGATTGTTAAAAAGTCGGGAAATTAATTGCAGAAAAATTATATTAATTCGATTCTTCCATAACTGTGTTATTAAAACGTGCATCTCGTTTTAATGATGAAACATAAATTAATAATGTACATAGTTTGAGTGTCGAACAGTTGTAAATTTTTCTACACTGTTGAACATTGAATTTCGTCTGTCCGGAATGAAAAGTTTCGATCATCGAGCGTGTTTAATCGAATTAAGATCACAGAAGGTGGACAAACTGGCTCGATCTGCAGCTGACGGAGAGGAATGGCAGACAGCTGCAACCTCGGCTTGTCAAAGCTCGTTTTTCGGTCGAATTACTTATTTACCGGTGACTAATAGGGAACATTCTGACGATGGAGAAGTTAACGTCAAGCTGTGACTCGGCGGCTCCATCGCGAGCAAGCCTGCGATCGTTCGATTCCAACGATCTGAAATCAGTGAAACGATCCCTCTTCGCAACGTTCTGTCGATGATTTGTCACTGGCGGAAACGTCCACTCCGACGAACGTGCGTAGCAAAATTAACAAATATTTCGACACCACTGTTCGTTTCGTTGAATAACTATATTTTTGAAAATGTTTAAAAAGTTAAGTCTTTCGCGGAAAGAAGATAATAGCAAGTTGAAAAATTGGAAAGTTTCAACGTGTTTTGCGAGTCACTTTTACGGAAAATTACGAAAAATCGGATCTGTGTACCGTTTCTTGAGAAACGATCGATCTTCGCGTTAAACGTTGCCTCGCAGGATGTAAACGAAGAGGGAGGAAATTACAGGAGGCTTCAAATTATCGAGTTATATCGACAAATTAGATAGTTCGTAACCACCGTTTAAGCTCACGGTCCTTAAGCTTCCGCACCATTACAAACTCCGATGCATTTTGCCCCCCTCGACCTCGTGTGCGTACACCGCCATCTACTTTACGCAAAGCCGCGTGTACGGTCCAATTAAAAGTTGCTGACAGCATCTCTAGGCGAACCAACGAGTAAACTTTCTGATCCGTTCGTGAACGCGCGAGCGACTTTTTCACGTAAAACTCGCCGGCTTCCTTCGTGAAACGCATTGGCATCGAGGGCGAGCTACACTGACGACGAATGATCTTTCCTTTTTTTTTTTTTTTTTGTTCTTCTGACCGACGAAAGTTAATTTTTTATTTTATTATTTCAATGAATATTACTTATTTTCTTACTTTATACCGAGAGCTTTCGCGATTTAAACTGAACTCGACACAAATTTCGTGACAAATCGATCTCTCTTGTTTTAGCAAATAAATAAATTTTAGATCGACGAATGATTTTAACGTTTAATCGTTTCAATCGTGCCCAACGAACTTAATAATCTCGAGATCAACAAATTGTTTTATTTCAATTTCGAATTTGGCAGGCTCGCTAAATTTAAGCGCGATAAATTCCTGTCATTTTGTTTTAATGAATTTAAGGCTCGGCCCGTTTCGACGCGTTTAATTAAGTAGCTGTCAATCGCATAAAATCGTAATTAATATTCGATAAATTACACGTTGAATTTGACGTGCATAATTCTTTCGCGAGATAGACAGGAATACGAGAGTTTGTCACGCTCGCGTGCTTGTAAGATGGGATGAAAATATTTGTCAATGGGATAAAAATTTTTCGCTAAATTTAGAAAGGTAAATATTTCTGAATGGTTCGCTGGTTTCGTTTGAAAGAGTAACAGCCGATGTTTGGTCAGGGAGTCCGTTGTTGTTTTATAGTAACGAGTATTTGCACGAGTAATCGAGCTGTATTTTCAAACTTCTCAGATAAATATAGCGCCGCGAGTTTTAGTCTGCCGCAGTGGAATAGCCGGGCTGTGGTCAGACGTCTGGCAATTGGGCGAGTATTTCACTGGTTACTGCGGACGTTCTTTTTATCCGGTTAATTTCACCGATTACAATAAATACCCAAAAAGTGTTAAATTATCGTTTGTATATAACGGAGAAACAATTTTAATTTTTATCAAACTTTTGCAAAGTATTTGCAACTATTACAAAATAATTTGCTGATCGAATATTCGAAATGTATTAATTCATTTCTGTGACATTTAACAATTTCGATAACTTACTTCTAGTAATTAATTATTGTGTCTTGATAATTATTGAATCATCGGTTTAATCGTTTCATTTTTTAATACATCATTTAACAATTTAAATGATATATTTATAATGATTCAGTCGTCTTTGATCATTAATCAATCTTTTGACGTTTCTAAATTGTTAATTTAATTCTACTTTTAATCAGTTATTTAATAATTCTATTAATTTATTTACAACTATATTTAGCAAGAATTTGTTCAATTGTTTCAAACAATATAAATGCAAAATGCAAACTCTATCAAAAATTGTGGATCATGTCGAAATGCGAATGTTTTGTATTTTTTTAAATAGAGTAATTTTAATTAATTAACTAATTAATTACTGAACAATATTATTTTGTTGATTATCTGTTAATGTTAAATGTCATTTTATTTCCCCGATATTCATCATAGAGGATACATTTATTACACATTTAATATATAGCATTTAACTTGCAAGAGGAAAGATATAGAAAACAAAACCAATAGGCGGTCAATTTTTCAATCAATTTTTTAACAGTTAATCGCCTCTCGGTTCCTTTTCGTTCGTATTGATCTCGCGCGAACGGCCATTTGCGTATCGTAATTTCTCTCGTAACGCAATTTCCATCCTCTGTTCGCAATTCTCGTGATGTTGCGGGTGCAACGTGCAGAAGTTAGGGCGAATCAGCGAGAATCAAACGTCAGCTGCTCGCGCGCCGCAAGTTTTCGCTTTGAGAAATGGTTGTTGAACAATTAATACGCGTAACACTGGCGATTATCGCGGTGGGGCCACGCAGGTAAAAGTTGGGATTGCTGATAATTAAGCGGGTTCCGCGGGAGCACCTTAATTGCCGAAACGCCGCGATAGTTTCGGCGAATCGCCTCCGCAGTAACGTCGCGGAAAGTTAAACCGGCGTTCGCGTGCATTCGGCAATTAGGTGATTGTGTACCGGCTCGCGTGTTGCCGGTTCGCCTCCGTCGCCTGATAAGTTTTCGACGACGTTCAAGTTGCCCTCAGCCCCGGAGATTTCGCCGCCTCAGCTGGAGCTGACGCTTACTTCCGCCACCGGGAATTAAAATCCACTTAACTCGTGACCCTGTTCTCCGGAACATAGATGGCGCATCGCTCGACGTTCTCGAGCTGCCCCCGAGCCTCTTTCCGATGTGATACGTCGCGATTTCTAGCTTATGATTAGGTCTGCGATTTGTTGCGTATGCGTTGGAAATTTTAGTACACCGAAGACAAGTGTTTCGAGTTAATCGTAATTGAATGGTGGTCTTTATTCGGGTTATAGTTCTTCAATTTTTGATCGAACAATTTAATCATCAAATGTTCCTTTCATTTTAGGTATTTTTATTGTTAATATTATTACTAAGAATATGAAATATTATTTATCATTTGTTACGAATCACACGTTGTTTTAACTTCATTTTTTAATGTTCGAGCTTCAAGTGTTCCTTTCATTTTAGATACTTTCATTATTATTATTGTTGCTTAGGTATGGAATGTCATTTGTCATTAGTTACGAATCACATTAAAGAAAAGGAAATTTTTTACATATATATCATTTGTAATATTTGTAACTTTATTATTAATTTGTAATATTTGTAACTTTATTATTAATTTCCTAATCACGAGTGATCAGAACACTCCCGTGAGTTTTTAAAAATAAATGGTAAATTGCTAGAAACGTACATACATTCAGTTCACTTGAATAAGGCTCTTCATCTGAACAATTTTTCAACAATTTTTAGAATTCAAAGAATTTTTGAATCCCAAAATTGACGCCTCAATCAATCAATCAATTTCGGAACCTATCAGCGAGAATTACGCGTGGACAATCACTTCGATCGATTCGCGTTACATTTTTTTTCTTTTTTTTTTTCAAACGAGTTCCACTCGAACAACGCGCTTCCGGAATAAATTCGAACTCAAGGAGAGTTACTTTATCCTTGCGACTTGCGAATTGCGAACTGTTGCAAACTGTTGATCGTGGCCTGCTCCAACTTCCTCCTCGATTCCACCGCAAAATCTACCATGATCGTCAAGCGAGCTTTCCCCTTCGCTGGAGAAACTTGATAAATCCACGCGATCGGGAACAAGCCTCGCGTTAATTAAATCTAACCGTAACGAGAGCCGAAGAAGTCGGGTCGAACGATCTTCTAATTTATGGACGTTGGATTTTCATTAAGACGCGGCCGCTCGGGCAACGATCGATCGAACCAGATCGATCAGATCTCGGTTTCCTGGAAATTCATCCCGGGTCAGATTCAGCCGGTGTCGTCGTTAAGAAGACGAATTACTTTCTTACTCCGCGAGATGACGAGGGGAGGGGCGGGGGATCATCAATGAACGCGGGCAACCTCGAGTCAGGTTAACTCATTTCTGCCTGGGCTGTTAGTCCTCTTATTCGTTAAGCTGAGTCAGCTTTTGTTGACCGGCTGGAGAAAGACAGATTCGTCTAGTCACCGGTGAAATTGTCACCGTGACGAATCTCTGTTTTCTCTGTCGACAGACCGGTGAAATAGCCCCTTCTTCCGTCGTCCTCTTCGTCCATTAACCCCCGTCGCCATTCAACGTCCTTCACCGACGTATTTTTACGGCGAATTCTTCCTCGCAGAATGCCGCAACTTGTTGCTCCGGCTCGCTTTTCGAATTGCATATACACTCGTCTCCCTCTCTCTCTCTCTCTCTTTCTTTCCCGTTTTCTTTTCCGATTGATTTTTTTTCCAAAGGATCCTCCATTTCGTGAGCGTGACGTTCAACTTTACCGGTTCTGAAGTCGAATGAATTGTTATTAGCACAATGGGTCGTTCCTCGGGAAGTTCGCGGCGAAGTTTTGAGAAAGTTTCAGGTCGTATTACGGAGTGCTACGCAGCCTCGCTCCGGTTATAACACTTTTTATTTCGAACCTTTGGCCAATGTGTATTTTATATCGTCATATTCTGGAAACTCTTTCGTTTATTCTATTTGTCGCAGCGATGTTACCTCACTCGCGGCAATTTGGTTGTTAAAACTCGCGAATGTGCCAATTCGGTGGTCTTAACCTCTTGCGCTGGAATGCCACGCACATCGAGAATTTTTTGTTCCAAAATTTTATAATATTTTCTGTTTCAAGTATGAAATGAAATAGGCAAAACAAATAATAAATTTATTACTTCTCAATCGTTTCTATCAAAAGAATGCGACGAATTGTCGTATACGGTTTCGTCACTCGTTATGGTCCGCAATCAGTTGCCAGCGCAAGTGGTTAATTACCGATTTGACAAAAACACGGTGCTTTCCGGAGTGTGACACGCTCTGAACTAGTGAAAGAGAATTTTAGTAACACGAGACAATGATTGACAACCCATTGAATTTTAAACTTGCCTGATTTCGAAGAAAAAATAATTTCGAAATTTCTAAAGCTACACACACGTCATAATACGATATATAATAGAGTCTGAACATCGAAGGGAACTGCGAGGAGATCGACGCTTATCGAGACTTCCGATGAAAAACCGGAGTTAATAATTCCCCTAGAAGAACTCCCAACAACAGTTCCACTCTTAACGTTCGTATTAATCGGTTGGTGGCCGCCTTATACATAAAGATCACGTCGGCTCGTAACTATGCAAAATAATGCGAAATTTTAAATTTTTGCCCTCAGATCTCGTGCCTGTGTTTTTCGAATCTAACTACCGAGTCACGACAGATGTCGGGTGGGCAAGGTTGGTGGGAGTGGGAGGCGAAGCGCGAGATCAAAAAGCTCGATTTTTCGTGAAAACTCCGGTCGCGCTCACGTCCTGCGCTCGTTTGCATATTTAATTTCTCGATAATCCCCCCGGGGAATTTGTCTAGCGGCGAACCGCTCTAGCAAATAGCGAATTCTACGCTAATTCTATCGCACCGGGCGGTTTGATAGCGCTGTGAATTTTTTTAGAAAAATCTGCACAAAGGAAATCGAAGCCTCGGAATTTTTTTCATGAGCTCGTTCGATCGTTTTTCTTCGAAAGCTCGCAGCATTTCCGCTTAATTACATTCCTCTATTGTATTCTGCGTGTAGTTATAATTAAAAAATCTGCTCGACAATTAGTGTTGGATGTGAATTTTATTTTTAATTTATATCGGATGTATTATTGTAACGTGACGGAGGAAGATTATAGTGTGTAAAATTTGTTTTTCAGGTACGTAGTGAAAGAAACATGTACTATTGAATCAAATCTGGGCCAGTCACCTGCGTGTGTGAGTATAAAATTATTTACTCGTGTAACTTTATTTGTTGCCAAAATTAAACTACTAGACCTAACTACTTTAATAGTATGTATAAAATACGTACAAAATACTGCCTGAAAACTGAAAGTTGTATCAGGTTGTACCACTGGAACTCTTAATTAGAGCCAAACTGCGGATTTTCGAAATTTAATAGTACAAAAAATACATACTTATCATACACGTAATATTTTAAATACAATGCTTCTATTTATTTTCCTGAAAATATAAATTTACCGCAGTCTAATATTAATGTGTAATGTACAGTGATGAGCAAAACTGAATACACGTATTTTTAACATTAACAATATTTTATCAAGTGTTTGCAGGATACAAAAGAGCAAAATACATACCGTTTTGTACGACTTTTTGGCTTTTCAAACAAAATTTTACAACCTTGTTACCATCGCTGTTCTGGCAAATATAAATTGTTCCGGTGGAGTCAGTTTTACACTACAATTAATTTAACTGAAAAATTGTCAGTACTTTAAACACTGTAACAATTTCGTTGAAAAAGATCATATAACAAACTAATTAATTTCATTTCGAAACGTGTAGCTTCTGTTTTCGCTGTTGTTGAATTCGTTTTTCCTCAAAGATATTTTAATACTATATAACAAATGGAAAAGTGTTCTCCTCTTTTGAAAATGAAATTGTAAAAATTTACATTTGTGAAAATTATAAAAATTCACATATGTGAAAACATTGAAAAATTTCTGGCTGTGAATCCATCACGGTTTTGAAGATTAATTCCAATGTTCCAAATAATCCCTTAATACTTGCTATAATTCTTTTTCATAATTTTATCGAGCTTTGTATAACATAAAATTCAAAAAACCCCAACATTTCGTCATTTAACTTTTAAATTGCAAAGAGACAAGAAATCGTGCAGCAAACTTTAAGATATCGTTCGCAATGAGAAAAATCTGAATTTTCAAAACCACTGGATGGATCAAGTTGTAAAAATTAAATATTGCATATCTTAATGCTTGAATTTTTACAACTTTTGAGAATGAAAGTACCCTTATCTTTTCACTCGGTGCACGATGTTAAAGTATATCTTTAGAAAACAAAAAACTTCAGACAGTCGAAGTAGAAACTTCACGCTTTGAAGAGAAACTTACACGATGTAAAAGATTCCTATACGTTCCAAAGTTGTAACAGCTTAAAGTATTCTTCGTCATTACGTGCTCGGTTATGCTCCTTACCGGTAACACTAAATTAAATTCAATTACCACACCGCGCCCGATGGAAAACCATTATATTCTGAAGCGCGACGTGCCACTTCCAAACTTCGCTACTTCGGAGTACGATTCCGAGAAAGAGTTATTCGACAGAATGATACCGTATGTCCATGGAACGGAGATCTGGGGTTAGTGATCATCAATCGCAGAGAAAGAGAAAGAGAGAGAAACAATATAAAAAGTTTCTGCAGCGGGAAGAGGGGGAATTATCGCTCGAGGGAAGTTTTCCACTATCCGCGAGTGAATCTTTCTATTGTCCCTCCCTTGTTTTGCAGCCGAGCAACGCGAAAGAATTTGGTAATGATGTTTAAAGTTCCTCGAATGGATCAACCTAATAGTTTCTTGTCCTGAGCGTTTTCGTAACAGGAGTCAGAAGCGGCAGATACGAGAAACGAAATAATTCTTCCTTGTTTCCACTCTGTTTGTTCGTTCGTTCGTTCGTTCCGGGACTGAAACAAACTGGATGAAAAATGTCGTTCGTTGAAATTGCGTCGAAGAGCAGACGCATCCCGCGGGTTGTTCAACGGCGGGATAATAACGAAGAATGTTGCCGTTATCGGTGCTCGGGCGGTTTACGACGCGCTGGTTGAATGTTCTAGACCGCAGTCGCGGAAGTGGAAGTCGTTTCCGGTGGGAAGGATCGCGGTTTATTATGTGCAGTTGCTGTTGCTACCTAGTACCGTTCCGAATGGCGCGCGTAAATGTTGGAATTTTTCAAGAAACACGCCAGTGTTTCCCTCGAGTGCGCGCTACTAAGTAAATGGGGGCGTTGCAAATCTCAGTGGTAACGAATAATATTGAACGCAGGTGGAATTGAGTACCAGTAAGGTTACAATGCACAATTTCCAGATGTGGTGGAAGACTTTGATAGGTTTAATGGAATTTAGAGACTCCTTTAATCTATCCTCCTCGAATCTTTCTTTCGCGATATTTTGTAGTATTCTATTTCATAATTTTGGAAATTGAAATAAGTATCTATCATGTTATGGTGTGCGTGAAAAATTTCCAAGTACTGCATTTCCTTCAAATATACTAATGATAATATCGAACATAGATGGAATTAGTTATAGTAGATTTTTACGCACACATTTAAATGTAGACTATCGTCAAATATATTTTCCTGGATTAATCTACATATCAAATTCAGATGTTCCTTAATATTCCTTTCGTTGCCATTTCCACGTGAATTTTGTGAAATTTTAAAAGATTGAAATATCTATTAATGTAAATGCACGAAAGCTGGAATTTCTACATCACTAAAGAACTGAATGCTGTAGCTCTCACTGCGAATTCAAATGATTCACGAAACATGTATGTTTACGACGAGATCATATATTCTTTGTAACTTACTTCGCCCATTGGTTCCGCTCTGATTTTGTGAGAAAGTTTTAGAACCAAATGATTCATCGAACGCTGTCCGGACGAGACACGTTCGACGAGAGTTACTGAATTACAGACTTCGGGCTTATCAATGACGACTTGCGCTTTACTTTACTCCTTTTCTGCTTCGTCCATTTCCAGCTCGATCGTGTGTTCCAACGATCATCGTGAAGATACCGGCGATAAATTTTCACGAGTGCTGCGAGTTCATGGCCGTCACTCTGTCATCAAACTTTCTGTTCTGTTTGCCCTTCGTTGCGAAATTGAACCACCAGTTTTTTTTTTCTTTTTTACTATAAATTGAATCACCAGTTTTTACACTACGTACGATTCTTCCCCCTTTTTTCCTCCCAGCTTTTAAACTTTTTAATCTCCCATTTCTTGCGCGTCATGTTTCATCCTTCTGGAACAAAATAATTTCACGTTCTCGTAAAAAAAAAAAAAAAGAACGACGCATTCTGAGTCGACAATTGAAACTTTCATTATACGTACGTACTTCAATATTGCTCGAACGTTTTTAAAATGATTAATTCCTTTGAACGATTAATTAAAATGATTGAACGCAATACTTCAATCTCATGCCGTTTTTCATGCACGCGAATATTATCGTTGGTTCCCAGCGATATTTTTTATTGATAAATATTTTTTTTTTTTGTTTTATTTTCGTCTGTCCGAATAAACGAGACAGGCAAACATCGCGATATAAATTCGCTGCTCCTTGCGTCGACTCGGACCGATCGTGTATTCTCAATTATTATATCTCGCAGTTAGGTTCGATTTACTTTTAGTCCACGTCAGTTTGTGAAAGATCGTTGCGTGGTCCTAAATAATGATTCCAATTGTAAACCTTGTCCAATCTCTTTGAAACTGACATTTTCCCCGTTACACGCGTCCCGTTACGAAACATCGTCCACATCGGCGACCTAGAATCGCTCGTTTCCTCTCTTTTCTCCCATTATTTCCTCCCTCCCCTAGTTTCTATGGTTCAGGTCGGTTTGCCGTTTCCCTCTCATTTGTGCGTGTGGCATCTCCTCGGTCGATGCGCGGGCGAACGGCCGCGAACAAACAGACTCGTTGAACCGACGTTAAATATTCCACGGCTGGCAAATCGAGCGCATAATTTTTCGGCAAATCGTTTTTCCATGCGCGAGAAATAATCGAGCCATCCGGTACGGTCAGCTTCAATGCAACACGCGCGCGTGCGTTTGTCCGCGATCATTTTTTTCGACACGACCACCATACAGATAAAATATTAATAATCGCTATTGCGAGCCTTGCAATCAGCGCCGCCGATTCCCAATCGCGCTATTTCTCTCCTTTTGTTTTTTTTCCCCCCGCTCTTTCCCTCGTTTTTTCTTTCGCTCCTTTTTTTTTTATCGTTGCTCTCGAAACGAACGATCGTTTTTAACGAGAAAGAGAGAGAGAGAGAGAGAGAGAGGTAGCGGCTCGTTTTTCGAAGCCCGGTAGCGCGGAATTCCGGTCGGATTCGAAATTAATTAGCGATAAATTCTCGAGGCGCGACGCGTCGATGGCTCTCACCCTCTCGTCGCGCCTCGCCCCTTCGTTCGCGATATTTGACAATGAAAAAAACGGGTCTCCAATCGTCCCTCCCCACCCCGCGGTGGCTAAATAATCGCCGGGCAAACGATCGTTCCGTGAATTTTACGCGAGCTGATTGGCCACTGAACGCGGCTCGTCCGTCACTTTCGATTTATCTGAATTTGGGCCAGTCACGTTCGAATTGCTCCTGAGAAATTAGTCGAATTTAGCAGTCACGCGCTTTAATTTGCTTGAATTTAATTAACAAGTTCAGCACCCGGCAGTTAATCCGTCGGCTACTGAACGGCGGTGAACGATTCGTCGATTGAAACGTTTTAAGCAACGCTTGAATAACAACACCAAATAAAACGTGTCAAAGCACAGTATGACGTTTTGCGTAAATAAAATGTCACATTTCGTGCTGATTCCTAAGAAAAATCATGTACATACATAGTGATTCACAGAAATACAGTTGTCGAATTGTCAACGACTTATTTCAATTTTACTGATAAATTGATGTTTACAAAGTTTAATTATTAAAACAGTTAAAAATACATTTTGTATATCGTTAAGAAATATCAGGCATTGGAAAGAAATTTAGACTCGAATATAATTGAGGGAATAAACATATTATATAATGAAGTAGGTGGAAAAAAATCATCACGTGGTAAGAGAATGACGGATCGTTGAAGTTCTTCCAATTAATTCACATACATTTACGTTAGGAGGTTGTTAAATGTTTTTTTTTTTCACTCAATATACAGAAATCTGTGTTCCATTCAAATTATCCTTCCAATTTTCGTTCGAATGAACTCTGTAAAATTGGAATGTTCCGAACCACGGAGTGGCAAGCAATCGGAGGCGCAGAAATTCTGCAGCAGGTTACGAGAATCATTGGGAATCCCTTAAATCTTGCTTTATTGCCAATATCAAGTCCTCGGCGGAATCCAAGCGTCGACGTCGGAAAGTGGATTAATGAATCACACGGTAGTTGACATAAATCGCGCGGACTGGTAAGTGCAGCGGCCGAATATTCACGAAGTGTGTTGCACGAAGTTTTCACGGCAAAGAGAAGAGATGGCCGAGGCGAAGTGATTTTTGTCGCGAGTCGATAAATTATTTAACGCGATGGGAGAGCGTCGCGCGGCGTTCACCGATCGATAAATTATTTATCGCGCTCTCTGCCGGGCTCGGACTTTCGCCAGTCCGACTTCCGCGGATTTTCTGGCACGTTGCCGGCCGCTTCCGCTTCCGCGAACGCGGAACTGCATCGGCGCATGCAATATTTGTAAGCAAACTGCCTACGAATGACATAATGCCGCTCGCTGCTCGCGAAAGTTCTCCGCTCCTCGCTTCTTCGAGGAATCGAACATCCAGGATAAATTCTTGCTCCCCTTTCGACTCCGATCAGCTAAATTCAAACGACGGTTCGCCAGTATTTCAGTTTGGTGAAGTTTACTAATTTTAATCTAATTTGATTTTTACTTTACGTTTTATTAATTTTTTCCTTCTACTCGTATGCTGGTTACAGACAGCTTTTTTATAATCGCGAATTAAAATCGAGTATTTATTACAGTATACAGTAGACAAAACAAATTTCGATTCCCTATCCTTTTATTGGGTGATAATGAAAATTTAGAAATTTATACATAAATCGGACAACTTCGAAATTAATCGCCGGTTAATTTAAAAAAAAAAAAAGAAAAGAACTAACTAATCTTCTTCTAACGCGCATGTTAACCTGCATAAAATCCAATTCGATTCAGATCACGAAAAAGAAAATAAATCGAATTTAACAACTCTGTATTATTAAAATGAAATTCTTAAAATCAAATTCCCATTCAGCTGAAGCATCAACGAATTCAATGGATGTTTCCGATAATTCTCTCCTTGGAACATTCTGCTCTTCTCTTCTTCGACAGACTCTTCGGTTAACTCCCACCTCTGCCGTCCAATTCTATGTAATATCTGGCAGAGGCGCTAACAAATTCAGTAGTTCTTTCTCTAGGACGTTCTGTTGCTCTCGCGACAGGCTCTTCAGTCAAGTTCCTTTACCGTAGCTGCTATCTCTTTGATCCAATCCTGCAGAGTACGCTGTATCTGGTGTCAAATTGCTTACATTTTGCACCTCCAGGACTTTGCAGGCTCAGACCGGAGCCAAGGAGCGCAAAGACTGTACATACACAGTGCAGCTAGAATATTCTATTTCCCCTACCGAATCAACATCTCGCCTTGTGATTTTCTTAGTAAACCAGCAGCCTTCCCTTATCCCAGCAGTTGAAACGTGACAGTTAATTTGCGTTTGACAATTTTCAATCTAAACTGAATTTAAATCACACAACTGCGCGCGAGAATGCAACTCGATCGATTCCATTTTGATCTCTTTGTCTCGATTCGCGATTGATCATTGTCACCTTTGACAAACGCTGTCGCTCGTTAAACTGAAGCATTCGATTTATGCAATTTTCGCTCGGATGGCTAAGAATAAGTCCTTGGAGAAATGGAGAAATTTTGTTGTTTCGTATGTTTATCGTTCGTTTCTACAGAAGGATCTTTCATCGATCCTCTACGGCTCGGAATTGGAAACATACTGAACAACATTTAGCTTTGTTCTGCATTTTCTAGTCGTCTCCTACTCTAGTTTGAAATTAGTTAAATGCAAATTACACCTGAGTCTTCTTTCTCTTCGCTTTGATCGCGAGAACACACCCTGTATATTCGAATTCGAAAGCCGATATCGCGCCAGTTTCCTATGGAAGAAGCTCGCGGCGAATCCGATGGTTCGCTGAGAAAAGGAGAGGCGAGGACACGCGAAACGAAGTCACGGAATCGAGAGGCGAGTCAATTGGAAACGCTATACCACGCTGCTATACGATCCATCGATGAATAATCGCCTCGCGTTTCCTTTCGTCCATCCGAAACGCGTGTACTTGCAAAATTTGCACTGCCAGTTTCATCGAGTTTGACAAAACATCATACAGCTAGAAGGTGATTCGAAGATTGAAAGATAGCTAATCGTGTTTGATGATACTCTTTTAAAATCGAAGAACTCTGATTTATTCGATGAATTCCTCCTCTTCACAATCACTGCATGGTTCGTAGATTCAATTCAATAGCAGTAGCTCGAACTTGTTTGAAAGATACTTTCGTTTGAATCTTAATTTCCATATCGTTCGAAGGTGAACTATGCATGCAAATAAGGAGAAACGAAAAGTGACGATGTCGTGAGTACTATTTATTGAAAATGAATATCAACTACAATTGACCACTTGCGCTGGCAACTGATTGCGGACCATAACGAGTGACCAAACCGTATACGATAATTCGTCGCTTTCTTTTCAAACTCGTCGATATGATATCGCTGGATAGAGATTATTGAGAAGTAATAAATTTATTATTTGTTTTGCCTATTTTGTTTTGCTTAAATATACTTAAAACTGAGGAAATATTGCAATTTTGGAACAAAATATTCTCGACGTGCGTGGCATATCATTCCAGCGCAAGAGATTAATGTGGATGTGATTCAAATTTAATTCTCTGGCTTAAAAATTTTATTTTTCGAATCTCCTGTCGAGTTTGCAATTAACCACACTCAAATATGATATATTTTTCAAAATTTTACTCTTTCTTCTGGATTTATTTATAAATGTGTACGGCGATGAGTAAACATTGTTTTCGTCAAACTCTGAAGAATTCACGATGCCTCCTTCCCGATCGATTCCCGATGATTCATCGATCGAAAGTTTACACAATTCTTTGCGAGTTCTCTCCCTCGCGTGACGTTCGTCTTTCCAGCTTGAAGCACGGAATCGTCGGAATTTTTCAAACGAGGAGAGAGGCGTGTTCGTTGGGTGAATTAAGAGCTTGAGATTTACGCTTCCTTCAAGAATACGCGCGATAGACGCGAGTTTATACTTTCGTCGTATACTCTCGAGGCTTGCTGTCTCGCGACGCAATAAAGTACGAGTTCCTCTTTGTCCCTTGGCGCTTCAGTGAAAAGGGAACGAATTTTTCTAGGCCACTTGTGACTCGCGCTTTCTTCTCTTCGATATTGAAAATCTGATTCAGTGTTGCGAGTACTTTAATCGTCTCTCGTGCTATTTTCTCGACTTGGAAACGAACAACTGATGGGAAAGTGTTTGACGAAAGGAACGAAGTTATTCTGTTGGATATTTTGGAAATTTCATAATTGAGTTTGGATTGTTTGAATTCTTTGACACATAAATCCATATTCAGACCGTTCGTTCGAAACGAACTTTCTGATGGTCGACGTAACACGTTACGCAAATCGATATTCACTAGTTGCACACTGTTATATTCTCAGAAAGATTCAACAATTCATAGCGACCAGATCAAACTAATTTCCAACCACACCCCCGCCAATGTGGGCTACAAACAGCGCAACATCGATCGTCATCGTCAGTTTCAAACGGATCATATTCTCCTGAATTGGTTACGTCGGATCCGTGTTATTCGCTGTTGAAACAACAACGTTTATCTATCGTACGGGCGAGGAACAATTTGGAAATTGTTGCACGTGCTCGCTGAATTGGATAAGTTGGAATATCTCAAGCAGGAAATTTTCTCCGTTTTTTAAAGTAATGATACTTTAAATTCACGGAAAGTGATGGAATATTTCATTGCAATTGTAATTTATTTCATAGTTCTTCACGCTCGAATTTGCTTCTCGAGCTTTGTATTATCTTACGAACAAGTAAGGACGGATTACTTACGAACTAGTATCAGGACAGATTTCTCCGCTGAGGAAAAAATTGATTTTCCCAAGAAAGAAATACCGCGTATTCGTATTCAGCGCACGATATTGAGAAATCATTTATCGAATCACCCATTCATCGTGAAACAGAGTCAGTGTTATTCTCCTTGTGAAATTCGAAGAAAAATTATATGATAAATCTCACTGATTCGACGTAAATGTAATTCCAAACGAGATTTCAAATCTTTGTAGGAGAAATTTTAAAAAGTATGCACGTTGCAACGTTGAATGAAATGTAAAATATATCTCGAAATAGACTATGATAAATATGATAAAAAATACAGTTTCATAAATAATTCACACTAATAATATATTTCCATACAGAAAATATAATATAGTATAATATGATAAATGTAATATAAATATAATATAATGTAATAAAATAAATGTAATATAAATATAATATAATGTAATAAAATAAATGTAATATAAATATAATATAATGTAATAAAATAAATGTAATATAAATATAATATAATGTAATAAAATAAATGTAATATAAATATAATATAATGTAATAAAATAAATGTAATATAAATATAATATAATGTAATAAAATAAATGTAATATAAATATAATATAATGAATAAAATAAATGTAATATAAATATAATATAATGAATAAAATAAATCTAATATAAATATAAATATAATATAATATAATATACAAAATATAATTACATTATATTATATTTATATTACATTTATTTTATTACATTATATTATATTTATATTACATTTATTATATTACACAAAAAATGTTATACACTTTTCTTTACCGACTGTCGATCGCATCTTCATCTGCAATAAACAAATTAATGTAATTGAACGTACCTCTCGAAGGATCTCTATTGTCTTGGACATTTAATCTGCGTCTCACGTGTTCAATCTGCTCACGCAGCGAGCCATTAGATAACAGGATCGTGCGAATCTCGGCGGTCGGGGGAGGGCTGTTTAGAACAGTTAGCAGTCTGCCGCGTACGTGCGTCGCCGGTTGTACGTGTCGAATTGCATATTCGTCGTGCTACCGGGCGTCTGGCCGGACATCGCGGAAGTTGCCGCTGATTTATAATCGCGGTTCACCGACCCGTCACGATTCGAACTTGCCGCGAAACAAACGCCTTCGCGAGTACGTGACTTTCGCGCGCGATCAACTATGCGAAACTTGCACCTCTCCTCCCCGCAGCACGCCAGCCAGACTTCTCTTCTTTCTCTCTCTCTCTCTCTCTCTCTCTCTCTCTCTCTCTCTCCAGTTTCCACTTTTTAACATTCACCGACGCGTTCTTGAAATATGGAACGACTTTTCGGCGGCGGGATGGGGTAGGGAAGGCGGTGGATGAAGTTGCGGCGCACGGTTGTTGATCTATGAACTTTACGCGAATCTAGAACTAGAACTTTGGGCAACTGAAAATAGATATACGTGTTATACTCTCTGTGTTACGTATTTAACTACGCCGCGATGTCTCGCTCTTAATTCGACGAATAAAGGACGATTATTTTCTGTTATTTAACGACTGCAATATGCAAATACACGCGTTCGTGATCTTTGAATCTTTGCCGTTTATTGTGTCATCCCGTTTCGGATGAGTAAGAGGGATTCTAATTTAAGAAAGGAACGAATTCTTTTATGTTATTGGTAATTTCAAAAAATTATTCAACGATAGATATATACGACTGAATCTTGTAACGACAATTTGAGATCAATCTCTAAATTCGTATTTTCGTCGAAACGATTAAAAAACTGAAATCCAAGTACTAAATATAATTTCAACTATGAATCTACCTTGAGGCCGTTTAACGCTTTCGTCATTGTCGTTTGCTAAATATCGTAAGGATATCCTAAAGTGATTATCGTAATATTCGATAGACTGACACGAGCAGAGAATTAAGAAACGAACTATATAATGCAATTCTCGCTACGCGATCGTGCGCCGCAGTAGAATAAGCCAGCGCTTGGTCAGACACCAGACTCAGGCGGCACGAACATTTCAATGTTCTCTACGAGTGGAATCTACATAAAAATTTCGTGCGCATAATTGCACGTGCGCATTTACACAATTACACATCAACGAAAATTGTGTCTAGCATAATCAGTAGACTACAGACTTTCGTGCATTTAGAAGAACTCCAAAACTGCAAAATTGCACGCACGTAGTATGGAAAAATGTGTCGATGTTCTATTATATTTTAATTACATACTCAAAAAAAAGTACGAATTTTCATAAAAATCCGCAGTCACGTAATAATCACGTTGATATATACCAAACAGATAATCGAAATTGGTACAATAATTTACGAAGCAAGCTTTCGCCTCGATTTTTACCTCCGTGTCGTCTCCTTTTCTCGAAAGACCACGAGTGTCTCGTCTCTTTTTTCCCTGTTTCTCCGCTTCTTTCCCTTCTTCTCTTGCTCTCCTCTGAGAGGAAAAGAAGAATCCCAAGGTGAGAACGGTAAGGCCGTCGAGATTCCCTTGAACCTTCTTTGGCGCATTCTTGGTCGAGTGTCAGGAGAATAGACACGGCCAGCCGTCGAGAGACGAGAGGCCGGCGCGAAGAGAAAAAGCGCGAAGATAGAAATAGAAGAATGGCGGGAACCGACGGGAGAAAAGGGGGAAAAATGGGTCGTGCAGCGTATTCGATATTTTCTTTGCGAGCTGTAGCGGGCTCGACGGGTGAAGCAAGTCTGGCTGGCGAGATGTTATCGCGAATATTCAAATATTCCGGATAAAGCGGCGGCCGTCTGATAAATTGTACGAAGATCGCGTTAACGGCGATATTTAACGAAATATAAAACTGGTCGGCTAGTTGCCCGGAGGAGTTCCGATAAATCGATGGAAATCGTATGAAGAATCGTAAGAAATGTATCTTTCGTGCCAGAAATATTCCATCCGCGACGAGAAACTCGACGAAACGGCAGTTTTTCAACAGACAATGGATCGCGAATGTACTCTCGACGTTTTAGGAGAGGAATCATTACGCTCGTGTTTGTTGTATAAAATATTTTGAAATTAGACACTAGTTACTAATAATCAATTAAGAATCGTAAAATGTTGTGAACTTCACATCGTACATTGTAAATTTGAAGAAATGTAATTTCACAAGAGCCACGAAATTTTAAATTACAAAACCTGTAATCTTCGTCGTAAATTTCGCATGGAATTTATAATTGGCAAGTTTAAATTTGTAGAATCTCGTAATGAATGCCCAGTGGATTTTCGTGCATTTACGTGAAATGATGAATTTTCGTAAAAATTTATGAAACTCCAATGTCTATGCATCGCGTTTGCAAAATTGCAAACTCGTTGCGACATTTACGTTTAGACAAATATCACTTTCGAACCTTCTTTCGATCTCCGCTATATTTGTTCCTGGAAAATGTTAAAAAAACATCTCTATAAAAAAAAGAAAAAGAAAAAAGAAAAATCGCCAGCTATTTCGTTCGCCGGTAACCAAATTAGCCTTCCAGCACGGCTCAGTTGTTCGAGAGTAACGAGTGGAAAATTCGACGAATCTCGAGGAGGAACGAGCCGATCCTCGTCGGCTGACTTTCTGCCGTCTCGAGTCGTCTTCGAGACACGCTTGCATATTTCAACGAATCCGCGCAGCGAAACTTCGACGCGTACCGTACGAGCAGACAGAATTTGCCTCGAGCATTGTACGAGACGAATGCCAAGCTCTAATACGATCGCCGAGAAATTGACAGGCAGTTAAGTAAGCTAGTAGAGTCCACCTGGCGTTTCGAGCGGATGATTTACCATTGGGGCGAACTTTTATACGACTGTCGGACACGATTGTCCTCCGATGATCGAGACCACGGTTACACGAACCGGAAATGGAGCTTATGAATGGAGCGATCGTCGTCTTCCGCCGCGAGCATCTATTCTACCCCCACGAGATAAATGAAACGCTATTACCAGCTGGGGCTTAGATCGTCGCGTCGGGCTTAAACTTGAATTTCGGAATGAAAGGATGATTTCTGCCGGATATTTCCAGTATAATGTGCTTTCCCCGTATAACGCGCGGGCAAAGTTGCATTACTCGGGCAAGTGCTCTCGTGGATATCCGTTGTTCAAATTGGGTGTCGCATTTTTCAAAGAGGTGCAGAATGTTTTGATATATTTTGATATATTTCACGCTGTTTTTCATGGATTTTTGTCAGCGCGAATGAATAAATCACCGGCATCGCGCGTCACTGCCCCGAAACTCGTTTTGAAAAATCAAGTTTCCTTCAGGTTTCTGCTCGTACGTTTTGGTGAAATCGGACAGCTCGAATGTACCGTGTATTTTTGGAATAGAGTATCAACAACTATTAACGATAGAAATGCTGTGATTTTATTTTACAAAATTGTGGATTATCTTCACTATAAATGTAAATCGTTGTTTATATTTTTATTGTAAATGTATCTAGATGCATTGTAAATCACGTGTATAATTAATTCTTTTAAGGCTAGACAAAGTCTCGACAGAAGAATGATTAAACCAAGCATTAAAAATTACGTACTCTCCAACGATAATAGTTAAAACTGTACCAACATCGAAACGGGAACGTTTCACGATCGTTCACGATTCAGCAGAAAATCGAATTTTGTTTCATACTTTGCGACTCGTTGGCCAGAAAATTGAAAGAAGATAGCGAGTGAACGACGCTATTCTATTCCATCCTAGAGAACCGATTTTCTCCGATCCGATCTGATAAACGACGATTTCCCTCTCCCGAGGGCGCTGCTCGAGATATCGATTTGTCGGCAGCGCCGAAGTGCCAGCCTGGTAATCGCCAGGCCGATAAACCGACAGAGTCCTGCGACATGGAAACGATCTTTCTTAGCGAAGGCTCGTAAGCCACGGTTACCACTTATCGCGTCGAGAGAACGCCGCGATTTAACGATAATGGCGTGTTCCGCTCGCGTCATGGAACGAGCACGAGGGCACATTCCAGCCTCCCGAGAGAAGAGAAGGATGCCTATGCAACGACGCGACGTCCTGTCGTCGTCCGCGTCGCGGTTGACAGTCATTGTCCTTACTTACCCTTAATGGACTCCTTATTTCGCTGCGTCTCGAGATAATCGCGATATTCGGCGAGCATTCTGACGGGGTGCGAGACGTTCGTTGGTCTTCCTGCGAAATTATTTTGAAAAGGGTTCGCACAGGCCCAGTCTGGTGATTAATGGCCGGGTTTAATTGGAATTTCGTGTTGCACCGTCTGCCAGGGTAGTAATCTCGAGTAAGAAGCAGAGGAACAGAGCCAGATAGATAACTTTTTCGTCGATTGACGTTTTTTTTTTTCTGTTCTGTTTCTGTTTAATTCTAGCTGGAGAGTTTTGGGGCCTGAGAATTGAGGAGAATTGCGATGTCTGTGATTGTGAGTAACGTTACGTTAGTCGAAGATGGAATTCTGTTTATTTATTTGCGAGATAGAATTAGAACAACCGCACGTAATATTGATATAATGTTATAATTGTGTTTTAAAGAAATTCAGTCTATGTACATTATGTACACAAACGAGTCGATTGTATCATTTTGATGAGTACAATCATAGCTGATCCTCTTTTTTGCATTATTAATAAAATTTCAAAATGTTTGTGTACATGCACACGCGATATTCAGTGTTCATAAAAAGTATCTATGGAATGTTCCACTTTCGCGTGATACTCGAGTCACATTGTAGCATTAACAGAGCTCTGTCTTTTGAAATCTTTTATGTAATACGCGCATAATACGTTCCACGCAAGACCTCGAATACTCTCGCGAACAACCATGGAATCCTCGTTTTCCACATTTCGAAGAATTCTGAAATCTTTTCGTTCGCGATTGCGTACGTATATTTCCAATCAGACACTTAGCGATGAAAAATCGTCGCGAGGAGACAGACAGCAGCTGAATCTTGTTAAGTTCCCCCGTGATTTTCCTCGACACTTGGCCGGAGATTTGTAGCTCAAACGATTACCGCGATGAACCAATCAGCAGTTCGTCTTGGCCTCTCTCTCTCTCTCCTCTCTGTCTTTCTCTTTCGCGAACGACATTAACGAGAACTCGTCCTCGAGACGGGACCAGTTCCTTTACACGTGCGCGCGTTACGCGCGAGCGAAAGCCACTCGGCGCTTTTCAACAAGCTCGTTCCGCGTTCCTAATGAAACGCGGCGCGAGAAAGTTTCGAATCCAAAGGCTCACGCCTTTCCTCCTCCGCTTGACGCCGCCGTCTTTTCATTTCAGAGACTTTTAAGGCTGTCCCGACATTGATACTCTGACGACGCCGGATCATTCGACTCCCTCGTGTTTACCAGCGTATATCCGAAAGGTCTCAACGCGAAAGATCGAACTGTACTTTCCTTTCGAGACTGATTTTCTGCAAGGTTTCCCGAAGACGTTCGTGCGATTTACGTTTCCTTTAAAGGCCTCGATCGCGAGGCCAGGATCATCGGGTAGCTCGTGTTTCCTCAGATACCAGCATGCACTTTGAGAGTCCCGTTTCCTCAAAGGGTATTACTCAATGGATCAATGATTACAGAATTGTAATACAGATCCTTTGCGTGTAATGGTGGTAGAGGATGATTAACTTTGACGGTCAACTGTGAACGCGATACTATCAAAATTTCGAAATGTTAACTCGCTGGAGTGTCTCTCGTGTCGTTGGAAATTGGAATTTGTGTTTAATTAGAATTGGAATTCGAATTTGTTTGTTTTTGGATTAGAATTAAAGTTTCGTCTTCACAACTTGTTGTGTCACTAAACCTTCGATCCTCTTATCAACGATCAATGAATTCACCTAATTAAGAAGAGACACCTTTTTATCTTGCCTCATTATGCTTACGGCCATTTCCCGCTTCGTCACAGCATCAGAAAGGTAGTTTTACAACTTGTACCGCGTCACTGATATTTCAATCCTCTTATCAGAAATCGATAAGCTCCTCCAAGAGAAAAGCCAGAAATTCAAATAAATATGCCCGTAAATATTTTCAAAGGCACCTATGTTCTTTCGCTACTCTTTCCAACATTTTCAAAGAAGAATTCCAATAATTTGGTGAGTAGTTTAGCCTGTAATGTTCATTGTTTGATGATATCCTGTTCAATCGTTTGAATTCTAATTGGATTTTTTTCATTGTTCAAGGATTTTTAGTCACTCTTGATTTTATTACACGTCATTGTACATTTTTCTAAAAAAGAAACAATTAAAATTGTCCGTAAAACGCGCGAGATTTACCACAATGTAATTTACCACAATTCAAACACAGAAAGAACTATAGTGTCAAAGACTGTAGAACTCTACATATTCACATCTCATTTATTTCGATAGAATTTTAATCGTGTGGATCAAACTCCTTGTTCTGAAGGCAACAATTTTCACAATCTGCCGAGTGTTTGTAATTTCATGTTGCCACGTGGTAAATCGTCGCGTAATTTCCTATTTCTCAAATTACCCGGGGAATCTTAGAAGTCAGCGTAGAGTGGCTAAGAGGATTAAGGGACTCTCTTGGTCAGACGTGGACGACCAACTTGGCGTGCAGCTGTACAAGATCAGTCTATGACGTGATTCCACATTGCTGAGGTCATCATAGTCCTTAATCCTCGCGCACGTACGGATCCCCGGCTATGGCCAAGAAATCGTATATCCGATCGTTAGGAAATTTCATAACGAAAACTCGGCGAAACGACGATCGTGGCGGGCTTCGATTGTCCAATTTCTGATCGTACCAACTCCACTGGATATCGCGCGAATTTTCCTCGCCGTTTCGTGAGAAGCTTTAACAAGGAATTGTCGAATTCTTTCTCCTCGTGACCGAAGATATGCACTCTTTCATTCAATGTTTCATTTTTAATAATTGTGGCTAATGAAATTTTTACATTGTACGTGAGTTCTATGGTACAGTGGTTGATATATTAACAGTTTGCGATTCTTTTGTTGTATAAAATGCAACGGAGTATCCTAATTCGTCCTAGTGTAAGATATGTACACGTAATTAAAGATAGTGCTTAATACGAAATATGTAAAATGAAAACGCGCGAATGTATGTGCTGTAAATTTAATTATAACACGTTGCACACATGTAAATATTATACAGTATTTATGATATGGTATGTAACAGTAATTTTTATGAAAATGTTACTAAAGAAGAGGAGGAAAGGAAATCGTCAACTCTTGTATTTTTAATGTTTTCAATTTTTGAAGCAAACACGACGATTGAATCACAAGTGATTACGATTTTTCTTAGAATCAAGTGAAAAACGGAGTTGTTACATCTGTTGAGATTTAAAAAACAATCGACTCGAGGAACCTAGAAATACGATGAATTACAGAAAAAAAAGTATAAAGAACTTAACGATCGATCAATATGAAAATCAACGACCCTCTTAGTTAGGGGATAATTGAATACTTGTCCTGACAGTTTTGAGCAGAGGTGTACATTTCGTTGGTGGAAATCAAAGTAGGTTAAGGATCACGTTCGGAAGCGGCGAATCTGAACGTCTGTTTCACTCGATAGCTGAACTTCAATGGTCGTCTCTCCTATCGGATTTTCGATTTCCATCCCTCGGACAACTCCTGTGTGGTTAAAAACGGTTAATCGGGGCCACCTTGGTGGTTTTCAATTCCCGTTAACCGCCGACTCGTTTGTATAATCTCGTTCGTGAATTCGACCTCTCCCGTCTCTTTTGTTCGGCAAGCTTCTTGGGAAATGGCCCCCCTTCAACTTTGAAGAAATCTGCTATATACCGATAAATTTGGATTCGGTTTTTGTTTGAAATCGATTGCCGTGCACGTGGAAATTATTCTGCGATACTTCTCTTTTAACTTTGATTGCTCTCTGTCGTAGTTTCTTCTCGTTCAGCCAAAATGGTCGATAATTTCATTCACTTGTATCTTTGTTAATTTGTGTAATTTTAATAGGTTTCTCACGAACGATGAACGCTGCAAATAAAAAGCTGTGTGCGTGATCTATTTTTGAAAATTTCGAGGTACTTCGTTAACGATTGCATTGCAAGATACATACGTGATAATTTAATTATCTATTGTATTAATCAACTTTGTAAATTCTCTAACTTCTATATACATTTTTGTTTCATATTTCGCCAGTGTAATCTTACGAATTTATAAATACTCTGAAGCACTACATCTCTGAGGCAATATACGAAATAATACATATTAATCTTAATCTTCGGCATGCGGGTCGTTTGATAATTTTAAAAAAGCCAGAAGCTAGAGTAACAAAATACAGAAAGCCTCTCGTAGTCTCAGCTTGGTGTATATGTTTTTTAAAGAGCATAATCCCAGCTTTATACGGAGATCCTTGTGATTCCAACGTATTTCATACAAGGAACTTCTCACTCTGGTTCCGGCCACGCCGCAATTTTCCTCGCACGGTCGTAACAAGCTAACAACGAAACAATTGCATACTACTTTTCTCTTTTCTTTGCTTCAAATTCTCTTCGTCCTGTTTAACTCTGTAATACCGTACGACAATTAAAAAGAAAATTAAAGATTTGGGGAAATCCACCTTCCTTCGAGTTTCTGGTGGTCTAGTGATTTCTCATGAATTTTGTTACATTTTTTTGTTTATACATGTACCTGTTATATCTCGCTGAGCTTTTCTGCTAAAATTGCACAAAGTAATTGCAATAAATGTATAACTATAAATAAGAAGAACGATTAAGAAGTTTGTCAGTCCAGCGAAGCACATTTCAGAAAAGTACATCTGAACAAAATTACAATTTTACAAACGACAATAAAACTTTATTTACGATAATGAGCTTCTCTGATAAGATAGAGTGTAAAAGTAACAAGAACGATATGAAAAAGTTTATCAGTCCAACGAGGCATATTTCAAAAAAGCAAAATTACAATCTGAACAAAATTACAATTTTATGAAACGTTATTTACGAATAATGTTCTAATCAGAGAACTCTCAAGAACAGTTGTTATCGATCACGAGTTGTCGTTGTCTGTTCATAGATATAACATAAGCTTATATAATAAAACTGTTTAAATTCAAATCGTCGATCGATTTCTGAAAGAAAATCATTCCCTTTCACATCTATACGTCACCAAGCAAAATTTCCGAAAGGCGAAATTTTAAAGTCGGGAAATGACAACCTAAACTAAAGAGTAAAAAAGTTCGAGACTTAGAATTAACGAATCCAAATTGAGGGAGAAAGAGAAGTGACGAGAGAGAGAGAGAGAGAGAGAGAGAGAGAAGTTGCGCTTTAGACGCGACCGAGGGTCTACGACGAAATAATTATTTAAAAGTCCGGAACACGGTTAAGCGACGCGATTACATTTCAAAGCGCTGAGGGGCTACCTCAGCGTCGCGACCTGACGTTCACCGGAAACGACTTTATTTCCAGCTTATGAAAATTTACGAGGCCTCCGTGTTACTTTGTTTCTGTAGCACGTGTAGCACGCGATAGAAATACTTTGTAGTGAAGATGGATGCTCTTTGCTCCCGGTAAGATCAAACAAGTGGTGGCCGTCGTTATTACGTTTGTACAACCGGAAGTCGGTAGCCACGGGCGCCTCGTAAATTAGCCTCGTCGATGTTTCCTCTGATATCGAGCGAATTCCGCCACTCTGTTGATTGCTATAATTGTTATAACTTGCTTGACCCGTTGGAGATCAAATTACGAGAAGGACTGTGTACGAAATAACAGACTATGAGAATTAATATGTATATTTTGAATATGTATACATTCGTATATCAGTACTGACAGTGATTATTTGTTAATATTAATAAATAATCACTGTCAGTACTCATATATAGGAATGTATATATATTCAAAATATACATATTAATATTACTTAATGTTATTATCTATTACTTGCTGTCTTCTAAAGTGCTGTGAACTCGACTTCAACGCCTCGAATCATAACCATTCACAAAATAGAGTTACATACGCTCAGAAACACACGTAGGGAGCCTCGTTAAGAGATACTCTTCTTGAATAATTTCGATTCAACTCTGGCTGCGCTCTATTCACTTCGAAACGCTTCGATCAAATGAAAAGAACGGGTCGAATAATAAAACCAGAGTTACACTCGCGAGACTTAAGTTAACAGCTTTAAAGAAAAGAAGCTCGCTCGATCAACCGACGAGAGACGATCGGCCCGTTCTCGGTCCTAGTCGGACAATTGGGCAACCGATCGCGCGTAATTCAGTCCCGGGAATTGCCGTCTGACCTTTTTAGAAAGTTAATGGCACGCAAAAGGAGCGTGTAGATCGCGGCGGCATTAAAGTTGCCACGCGATCGGCCCACTTTCGGCCCGGACTCGGCCGTTCTCCGCGAGAAGAGAAATCGACGTGCAGGCTCGCGGTGCACAGCCGTATAAACCGCGCGGAATGCCGGACAACTTCTGAAGTTAGATTACTTTCGCGCAGCGTACGACACGCCGGCTCCTCTGATACGCTTCGAGGAGGAAGCATCATCGCGAGCAACGATCGTGAAATCAGCTGTTTTCCGTTCTACGATCATCGCGCGAGATTCTTGCGCGATTGCATTCCGGGGGGAATTCGTATCTTCCGGAGAATATAATATTTTTGCCACGTGGATGACGATGTTCTGAAGATGCACGATTCGTTTGCAACTGGTACATAGAATTTCTAAGTATATTCGAAGTTTATTTGAAATATAAACGTAAGTTTCATTTACATGTACTTGCTGAAGACTAACATACTAAATAGTTTAGAATTGGAATTCGTGTGTACTTGCGTGAATATATTATAGTATATTGTAGTTTATAGTATATTATAGTATAATATATTATAGTATATTGTAGTATATAGTATATTATAATAATAATGTCATTCTTACCATCATTTCGAACACTCACTCGGTAACTGCTGCTCGAAGATTACCCAAACTTCGTTAAGAAGCCTCTGGTCGTTTCTTGGTCCTTCTACGCTACACTCCCCCGTTAATTGTCCCCATTGCCTTCCGCAAACGCCATCTCGATCCATCTCGACCACCGAGGATCCATCACTTCGCGAGTCGTTTGATCTTTGGCCGATCGATCTTCCAAGAGGTTTCGCACAAAACGCGCTGACCGTCTTGTATAAACATCCATTACAGCCGATTCACCCGAGTAACTCGGTGATCCCTGTGTAAAAGATCCTCTCTCTCTCTCTCTCTCTCTCTCTCTCTCTCTCTCTCTCTCTTTCTCGTTGCTTTCCTGTGCCTCGAAGAGGACTGCAATTGCACTCGTTAGACGAGAAAGCCCTCTGTACACAAGATCGAGGCGCACGGATAACTTGTTCCTCGCGTCCCGGTTTCTCCCACAGGAGCTACTTTCACGAGCGGTGAAGCTTTGAAGTGTTGCAAGGTGTGTCTTGGTTCGTCTTGGCTGACGCAGCGTCGAAACTTCAGACCGCACTCCTTCGGATCAGACCGACTCGGAGACGTTGGTCCGTCTGTCGACTCGATCCATTTCAGCTTCATCAAAATTAGCGTTGTTGCGTGGAACGCGTGTTCTCTTTTTTGACTTTGACCGGTATTCGACAGTGAAGCGTCCAAAATTGAGATTTCCCCTTTATAGTAAAAAAATGAGACTCGCTGCACGAGTCTTCTTTATTGTTTTATCGAACTTTGATTATTAGGGTCAGAAATGTTGGGATTTTCTTGAATTCTTGTTGTTTAATCCTGACATTCAGAGCTCATGCAAAGCTGTTGGTTTGTTACTTATTACCGACATAAAATTTAATCAACTGCCAATTTTAAAACTGTATCATTTGGTATTTTTCTAATGTATGATAGCGAAGCATTCGAAATGATAACTTCAATGGATTCTAACCACCCTATAGAGGATTGAAAAAAAGCGAAGGTCGAAGCTGCGAATTTCAAACGTGTTCCTAAGTTAGATAAGGAAAATCCATCGATATCGAACATTTCGGACAAGTTACAAGATAATACGCGTGTAATAAAGTAATGGAACGTAATAAAAACAGTGAGGAATCGTTGGACTATATTTTACGCATAGCTTCGAGAAAGTAAAGGGAATGTACATGTACGCGTGTTGTAGATAACCTTGAGAATCAAACAGACTCCGGGGCAAAGTACGTGTATCATTTTCTGGAAACGCAGGATGTCGTTGGTCGACGGTTGTTAGGAGAAACTGGCACGACGTACGTATAATGCACCTCTTATCTAACGGCATTCGCAATTCCATTTAGCTGCTCTCATTTAGATGCGCGGTTGATGAAGATACATCGTTGCAGCTCGCGTGCAAAGTGAACTTACATCATCAGTATCGAACCGTGTCGATAAAGTACCTCGGAGGCTCCATGAAATTGCTGTAATGGCGGCTTCATCTTTATAGTCGACGAGGAACACCATTTCTCCTCCAAACTGCGATCACACGACACGTGTATCACAGATTTCTTCTTCCAGCGGTTTTTTCTTCGAGAAATTGAGAAAAACAGAAAAACAACGCACACATGTTTTCTTTTTCTGTAAATAAACGACAAAGTGGTTTGATATTTAGACCATCTGTCTGGAAATTTTGGAAAAGAAAACTCATTCGAAAGTAGTGAAGAATTGAGCCAAATAGCCCAAATATAATTCTAATTCAACGTGAGTTCGAGTTGGATTAAACTTTTTATGAGATACGCTCGCCCGTTTTTCTTTGAAATCGTGAAATTTCTTTTTAAATAAAATCGTTCGATATTTATTTAGACCATCTATCTGGAAATTTGTGGAAAAATCCCCGATCGATGCAGAAAGTGTCAACAAACGGTCAAATTTCATCGATTTCCTCGTCGATCGATCAGAGAGACTGGAGAACTCAATTATGACTCTAATCGCGTTACCGTAAACGTGCACTCTCGGTGGTGCCACTAGGTAAGACAACGTCTCTGCAGCTAAACGCCGCGCCGGGATAAAGGACGCGGGGAACGCTGATGCATCTCGACGCCGGATACGCCGCTTATTTTAAATTGATGCATGCTAATGTATTCACCACGAGAGCCGCGCTAATTATTCGCCACCCAGCGCATTCGTGCGACGCCTCTGTGCGTCCGCACGAACTGGGACGGCCGAAAGAAAAAAGGGGCGAAGGTTACCTTTTTGTTCGTTTCGAACGTCGGCACACGATATTCCTTCGCGCATGTCTTGCGAGACCCGACCCGGGTGGTAATTATTCAAAAATTATTTACAAGAAAGCGAGTCACCCTATCGTTTCGATGATTTTTTTTAACATTCACCCTGAACAGTGTGAAGGTTTCAGTCGGAGGTTGCCGTTTATTAAAATGTACACGCAATTTTTTCTTATCCCTCACTTTCTTCGTTCTTTCTAGTTTTAATAACGTGGGAAATGTTTCAAACATGGATTGACTACTTTTTACAAATTTTTTTCACATCGTTCATATTTTTTCGACAGACAGTACGCACCTTCTTTTTACTATATTATATACAGTTTTACATATCGTCGTGTTCACTCTTGTCTTGCTTCAACCTTACTTCTCAAAAATGGCTTTTAAGTAGACTTTCAATTTTAGTTTAATCTCTTGCGCTGGAATAACGTCGAGAATTTTCCCCAAAATTGCAATATTTTCTCCGTTTTAAGTATATTTAAGTGTAACACAGGCAAAACAAATAATAAATTTCTTGCGTCTCGATAATTTCTATCCAGTGATATCATCACCGACGAGTTCGAAAGAAAATGAAAGCGACGAATTATTGTATACGGTTTGGTCACTCGTTATGGTCCGCAATCGCCAGCGTTAGTGATTAACAATTTAAGTCTATACTCAATTTGCAATAAATGGAAATGGAGAAAATTTCGTTACTCAGAAAATTGTTACTCGCGTGTATGGGTAACGTGTTTTAATGGTCCACTTAAGGATTGATCATCAACGACGGTGTTCGAAAGAGGCGAACTGATCGCGTCGTTCACTTCCAGAGCGTCTAGTCCGAACACGGCCGAGCAAAGAGAGAAAGAGAGAGAACCGAGTGCGACTAGTAACGAAACTTTCTCAAAACTTCCCGCGTTCGGAGCTTTGACTGTTGGGGAGTCGATAGAAAAGGAGAGGAAGGGTGGAATAGTGCGACGGGTTGCTGAAGAAGAGCCGAGGGTGCGCCGGCGACTCTTTCCGTGGCGTGCACTCAATTTTCCGAGGCTTAACCGGTGTTTCTTCTCTTTGGTGCGATCGGGTCGCAAGACGCAGAGAACCGTCTCGTTCTCTTCGTTTAGTTCGCGCCACGGACGGATTTCCCCGGTGTCGAGCCGAAAAGGGACCGATGCTCTCTCGCCACGAATAGAGAGGGCGAAGAGGGCGGAGGTAATGCCTCGATTCGTTTTATCCGGTCGCTTCATCGATTACCTGGTATTTTCTGCAGATTAGTCTCCTCGGGACAAGTTCGCCCCGGGTTTTATCATCCCTTTTGACAGCTGGATCGCGCTTCCTCCTCTTCCCCTTGCACAGAGGACCATTTCTTTCGGCGGTGACTGGCAAATCACTCGTTCCGACGACGTCGTTGGAGGAGCAACCGGGATTGAAAACAGTTGTGAGAGTATTGGCTTTAGTTTTTGTCGCGATTATCGTAGACGTGTTTCTATTTATAACTCATGTTAATTATGGGGTTTCGATTCTTTGTTATATTTGTTATGTTACATCGATTGTTTCGCGATTCTGTCTTCTGATTACGACGGAGGTTTACACATAATACACGTTTTCTTATGCCAGTTTGATGGTAATCGATTGCTGAATACGAGGTTGGAACGTGGAAAATTTGCATAGAATAATTCATCCCGTCGTGTCGAGATTCAAACGCGAATTGAAAACAGGAACGTAATGGAGAATCAAAACCAAATTTGATATAAATCGGAATCAACATATTACATAAACCTTTATTGTATAAAACAGTTGTAAATAGACTGCGGATTTTTATATACTTTTAAACTTTCATGGATATAATTGAGAAAGAAATGGAACTTGACTAGGAAATTGTTTCCTCTGTGCACTATTATTAATTGTTATTTTTCTTTGAATATTTTGTATATTTTTCGCATTGTATATTGCATTTTCAAATTTTCCATAAACGCAGTTGTAAAATTATGTCTGAAACAATCGTTTTCGGAATTGTTTCGACATTAAAGGGAGAGCGTATCGATTTTTCTTGCCCTTTGTGGTAGATGGAGGAAATTTCTTCCACTCTAAAATTGCGTGTACAATGGAGAGTAAATAGAAGATTTTAGAAACGTGGAATATTCCGTGACAACTTTGTAACAAAAGTTCAGCGCATGGTTTGAATTGTAAAATTCAGCGGATTTTCTTGCGGCGAGTAAGCCAACACTTGAATTTTCTCGTTCCATTATATTATCAGACGTTCAGCGATTTACGCGGCACGGTTCCAAACTGGGAACAGCCGTCTTTAGTTAGCACTTGTATTTTTAATATTGCGTTTAATCCACTCGCCATAGTATTTTTGAACACTGGTTTTCCTACGATACCGGTAATGTTTGTGTAAGAAATTTCATTCGCGACATTCACGTTCGTTCTTCGTAATGTAATTTGCACAATTTTAAATCTTTACGTTCGGATTTCAGTTATCTACGATTTTTTTCCTGAATTTCTATGTTATTTTCATGTTCACGCTGTGTTATTTTTATATTTCTGTGTTATTCCTGGATTTTCTTATGTTTATCTAAATTTTCTGAATTTATTGAATTTTTGTGTTATTAAATAAATTTTGGAATATTTCAGCCATAGGGGAAAGAAAAATAAATTTTATGATGATACAATTTATCTTGCTTCGATAATCTTAATCGAGAAAGAAGCAGGAAATTATTTAAATAGAATATTTGAAAAATGATTAGTTAATTAGTACATCATTGTAAGTTACAAAAGGAATTAAATTATTCGAAATTATTTCGTTGCTGAGTTATCAGAATAAAATAACTTTTCATTTCATTTTGTATAACTTTTTATTTTGTTCTGTATCTAATTTTGTGATTAATTAACTCAAACGAAAGATCATTCGCGAATTAAATTGTCTCGACGAATTGACTGAAATAAAATTATTATTTACAAGTGATCTATTTGATCTGGGTCTAATTCTTCGAACGAATATTCGTCAAAGAAACTTGTCATCGTTTCAAATTGTCATTTTTTTAAATCTTTACTTTACGTGAAATAATCCCGTGTCAATCCGATACTTTTAAATCTACTGTCAGAATGTGAAGAGTTGGAGGAACGTCAGAATTTTATTAAAGAACGCCGATTACTCGGTGAAATTCGTTTTAATCTGAGCGTTTCTGCAGCGTTCTACGATGGGGATCGTGACGTTTAATTTCGGCCGGAAGTTTGGATACTTTTACATTTATTTCTACCACTGGCATCGGCCATCGTAGAATCACCGTGGCGAGTCGCCACTGTGAAGCAGCTCGAGTACGTTCGAGATATCGCTGGGGTTCGATTAAATGACACCCGAGAGACGCGGAATTTAGGAGGTGAAACTTTCTTTTCCGGGATTTTCACACCGAGGACAAATGTTCTCCACTATCTTTGGCCAAGGTTATTCGTTTAAATAAAATTCCTTGCACTAACTACTCAGCGAGTCAGAGACTGCTCGTAGGAAACTCTGTTAAAAAAACTGTTAACGAAGTGCATCTAGAATGTTTCATATTTAATCATTTAATGCTAATTTAATAGCCGGGAAGATTAGTTTCACTCATTCTGTTAACAAAGATAAATATTTTTCTCGTCGTTTCATTCTTTATTTTCGGTCGTCATTAAGTACAGTACTATTTTTTTATGCAACGAATAGTTTACAGGCATGAATTTAGACATAATACAATTGTATATAGAATAATATTTAGTCTTAGAACAATATTTCTAATATTGTGTATTTTTCATAAAGTATTCGAACTTTTTAATTGGACGTAATATTAACGTTCTGCTTAAAAGTTTATTGTATGCCTTTCTTTCTTTAACGTTTCCTATATTATCATCTTTACTATTTTGAAAACTCTTCGGAACAAATTCAAATTCCAAGAAATTATCAGAGCATCTCTAAAGTTTCTTTCGCGGGCTGCGCGCAACACTGCGAATTTGCATTGCAGACATTGATTGGGATGTTCTGCCTCATTCTCCGTACTCTCCAGATATGGTCCGATTATTATTTATTCCTCAAACTAAAATATTTTTTTTATGGTAAAAGATTTTGTCGAATAAATGATCTCGAACAATATTTTACTAGCAAACTGCAGGAGTTTTTCTAAAGTAGCAATATAAAGCTTCCAGAAAGAATAAATCAAAATGGATCCTGTCAATAACGTAAAACAAGTTGCACATCTATTGTCGATTAACAAAACGAAAGAAATTTTTAAAACATAAATCCAATGCTTCATCCCTTGGAGCAATCCGTTGCAACCTTGAATTGCGATCCACCTCGACGAGCAAAAGTGTAGGTATACTTATCCCCAGGTCCAGACTAGAGAAAAAGAAAGAGAGAGAGAGAAGAGAGGCTGGATTAGGTAGGTTTAACGTGCGATCCGCCGAGGATGGAGACGTCTCAATCGCAAACGCGTCAAGGGGGATCCTCTCGGTTGAACGTTGCTCCTGATGGCTCGTTCAGATGGAGCGCGACGATTAATCGAGAGACGCCGGAGGGGTCTCCGCGCCGAATTTACACACCACCCTAGTCTTATCCTCCACGCGGCTTTGCCTGCCATCATTCTTCTTTTCCGCCGCAGTGTTTCGATTCGCCGTGTACTTCCGGAGTGGCTGCAGCCGCCTCTCCTCGGTGGAGATTGCCTCGACGTTGCGAGGATGGATCTTGGTTTTATGACGGAAGGGCTGGCGTTAGGAATCTAGATTGGTTTCCTTGGGAGACTGGCGGAGAGCTTCGGATGGAATTGGGAATTCACGGGGCATGGTTCGAGTTTGAAATTGAAAAGAAGGAAGATTAATTAACATATCGTAAGATCGTGTTAATTAACAGTCGCAGCGTCGAGTTTAACAGCGAGTCACGTTTGCATTCGAGGTGGAAAAAGCGAATCGTAATTTTGAATTTTATGTTTGAATGCTCTCGATTGAAGATTGATTATTATAAATTGTAATGACTCAGTTTGAAATACTTAAAATACTAGTGGATTTGAAAGAAGATCGTAAGACAAGCGGTTGAATCGTCCAACTTTTCTGCTTTGAATTATTCGTAGGGGAGAGATTAGACGAGATATTATTATATGAAATATTCAAAAAAAATTAGTAAATTTTGAAACCATGCAGCTCAATAGTGTTTCATATCGATCATTCAACATATTTCGATCTCACGGAAAGAAAAGTCATAAAAAAATTACTTAATTTGTAACTTTATTTTACACAATATTTGTTCGAAACTGTTTTAAACGTTTCGCGAGTAATATTATCTGACAAAATTTCAGATGACTCGTCTATCGAGAAATTGTTTAAAAAGGAAAGATTCTTACTGTTTGATTTGTTACTTTGGGAGAAAAAATTTTTATAAAATTCGTATGGATTTTTATATCGGATAAAATCAGATTGTCTTGCCTAGAGAAATGTTTCGATCGATCAGTTCATACACGGGACGCTTCAAAAATTTATAATCCGGTATCTCTTTACATATTTTAACTTCATCGTCGTTATACAATCATTTCTAAACTACCCAAACGATTGAATTAATTGAAACATTGTCTGTTTGCAGGTGAGCGGAATTACGCGGCGTCAAACGAAATTTCCCGGCCGATCAACGTAACCGTAAGTGACTCCGCGAATACCGGCGGCGCAAGCGAGCGAGCGATAATCCATTAATCATCGGGGGACCGGCTGCAGTCGTACCGTTTATCTGCAGCTAATTTTATTTACGCGCTTAATAGCGATCGTACGCTACGCGTTAGTTAATACGGGGAATCTATACGACGCGGTTGAAAGCTGTGCAAACAAAACCGTAGGCCTCTCTCTCTCTCGGCCAATCGCGAGACGCGCGGATCGGTTCGAAACGAGCGTAATTACGCACGCTTGCGCACGCTCCAGCGGCGCGTCTTGTCACCGGGACGCGCCGCTGGAAACATCGATGCTGGAAGCGCGCCAATACCAAAGCCCCGATGGCTTTGTTGCGTGTGGCAATTACGCGAGCTACCCAGCCCGCTTTGTTGCCGCGACTTTTCCACCGACAGATATAATACGTCACCGTCCACACCGGTGCCGGTTTCTCCTTTGTTCGGTTCACCGCCTCCTCCATATATTTCCTGTATCGCCCACAGGGCGAAGATCGCTCGCGGCCAAACTGCAGGAGGAACTCTGATTCTGGTGCCGCTGATTATCGATTTTACTCGTGTCGTGCTACACTTGAACAGTTTTAAATTCCGTGTATTAAATGCTACAGTGTTAAAAGTATGTAAATTTTTATTTAAGCATTTAATACACGAAACTTGAGATGCAAAATTTGGCGCAACAAGGACATTTTCAGCCATTTAAATTTAAACTTTGCTGTCCTAAAATTTCTATAAAAAATCGTGCGTTGGTCATTTTTACTCTGATAATTCCAGTGTGTAATTAACGCGTACGTATAATGATAATTTTAACATTCTCGATTAATCGTGAAACAGAGGAGAAATTTCAACGAGTTATCGAAATCGATTGGTATCGTAATTCTTAATATTCGAAGGTTTAGAAATTAGAAACCGCCGTGGAGAGTTGTTCTCGCGTGTATCGATTCATGTCGCGGCTCTTGACATTTGAAAGTTCCGAACTTAAAAATCGCCGCGGAGAACATTTTAATTTTATTCTCATCGATCATCGTCATCCTTATCGCAGCTGCTTGACGCTTGAACGAAATTACAAAAATCGGAGGTGGAGAATTGCCGATGACCGGCAATTAATTTATGCGTTTCACAGTTTCCCACGCGACCCTGCCATAACCGCAGATTTAATTTACAAAGCTCGGACAGTCTTTCGGATTTCCCGACACACTCGCCCGAAAGCAAAGAGAAGTATCACGTGCAAGTTCGACGTCGACTCGATGAGCATTTGCACCTCCTCTCGAGTAGCAAACTAGCACAAAGGAAGTGGCGCGTCGCTCGAGGAGACCAGAGACCCATTTCGTTACGCAAGCTCGTAACAAAGGGCACAGCATACCGCCAGCGTATGTGTGTGTATGTGTGCGTGTGTGTGTGTGTGTGTGTGTGTGTGTATGCAGGAAGTTCCGTATCGAGAGCCGCGAATTGGAGACGCGCCAGTTTTTCCATTCCGCCGTATATTTTTCACCTGCGCGACCGGCCTTTTGTTCCCCCGGCCAGGCAATTACGCCGAGTTCTCTGCCGCGTTACGGTCGCACAGCCGACAGGGCCACGGGGTTTTGTTTCGCCGGCTGCGTTCCGAAATTCTACCACTCGAAATTCTTCCACCGGGATCCAGATCTCTCCGCGAGCCTCGCATTTCAAAAAAGAAAATCGTCAATACACGCCGCACTCCTTGAGACGCTCTTTGTTCAAATATTTGCAGATGCGTGCAGATACCATCAGTATACCCAGGGTGAAAAACCATCCTCTCAGATTAAAGCTCAAAGAGATACTCGAATTGAACATTCTTGGAAGACTGAATGAAATTCAAGACGTTGTCTCTGTTGTTTTTGGCGATGTGGAATGTTCTGTTGCTCAGTAGGTAAGGTGATGGCGGTCGAGAGTTCAAAGTGCCCATTTTCTCTCTGTAAAATTTATCACACGCAAGGGAAATTATTAAAATTGTAAATAAGAATTTCTTAAATCACGGGATTAACATTTAACGCTAGAACTACCATGGACTGTAGCGTAGAATTTTCATCAGGGATATTAAAGTGAAGAAAATAGAAATACAATAAAACACACAAACTTTTATTCGTGTATTTTGTAAAAAAATCATTTAAACCTCTAAAAGTACACTGTTTTGCATCTGTAATATTATCCAAAAAAAAGTACACTGTTTTGCATCTGTAATATATCTGAAAAAAAATTATGAGTTAGTCATTTTGACCACTTCGGTAGTTTTAGCGTTAAACTGTCATTGTCTTGGTCTAACGAAAGATACCAGCAGTGTGAAAAGGATTCGTAAAAATCAACGAAATGAGAATATGCTACGCAAGATACTCTCCTTCGATCAAACGTTTGTTCAAAATACTTCTCGTATTATTAAAAATAAAGATACGTTCGATCTTAGATAGGACACATGTACGTTGCAATACTATTCTCAACATGACTGATATTCTACTGCCAGATGTATTTAAATATCTCATAATGTATATTTTTGCATGTTGTACGCATTTTGTGCGCCCTGCGCGGAAATCTCATCTTAAGTTTCACCTCATTCATCGAATCGAACAAACAAACTCAACATTCGCGACACGTACGACTCGCCTGAGAAAAGACGAGAGGACGTTGCACGCTTTGCGCAAGCAACGTTCCGCGTTCCATTTTCCTCGCGAAAGTCGCGATTCGCGTTTCACTTTTCAGCGAACCACGTTGAAACGTGAATAATCATTGTGATCTATCGACAGATCATACCTCGTGCAGATCAGACCCTCGTAATTATTACTATATTGCCACGATATTTCATCACTAACGATTATAAAGGGCACTCGTAATAACTGATATCTTCTCTCGGTTGAACCTCTTACGGAGTCAACGTCGTAATGAATTGAGCTTCTAGTAGATGAAGCGCTCGCGCCCGATCTGTCACGATGAAAACGACGAATCTGCGATAAGTGCTGGATTGGACGATGATCCATTGTGGCGTTTGGGAATACGGTACACCGAAAGCTGAGGACTCTGCGACAAAGTCGAGAATTTTTTAGACTAGAAAATTCGAAATTCTCGAAATTACAGGATCAAGAATTAAAGAATTCTGAAATTACAAGATTTGGAGCTTTAACTAATTGTAATTGAAAATTTTGAAACTACGAGGTCGGAAATTTAAGAATTAAAAAAATTGTAGTCCATCCGAGTGAGAAAATTTGTATTTATTCGACTACTAAAATCTGTGCAATACAATTTACAGTATAGTATCTCGCTTGAAACAATTGCAATGAAAGAAAAGAGGGTGAACGAATTAAGTAAAAAGAAAAAAAGAAAGAAGAAAGAAATTGCAATCCAATTTTTCAATCGCTCTTCCGATCAATTCCAAATGATTAAAACCACCTCTCTCTCTCTCTCTCTCTCTCTCTCTATATATATATATATATATATATATATATATATATTTGTCCAGTCTCCGATACTACCGTTCCCCCGTCTTTATATCGTACAGCGTGGTTCCATTAAAGTAAATCTTATTGAAAATTGTTAAGACGCCGATGCAACGTAATGCCTACTGATTAGGTTCCATCGGGGCGAGGCTATCGGGCTGGATGCGACTTTCCCCCGATAAAAAGCTACCGTCTGGACCAATCGGTCCAGAAGAACGGAGAGAAGAAGAAGGGTGGTTCATGAACCAATAATCCCGCGAAAATCCTCGATCGCTTTCGAGATGCTGCTACTATCGAGAATGAAACGAATTCCATCTGCAGGCTCTCGTGGACCACGAGGGGAATGATGGGACGAAAGGGGGACGAGAGACATCGCGGCGAGCTGGAAAAGCAGCGGGAAAAACAGATGAAAAAGAAGCTTAATGGAAAAAGGGGGGGAGGGCAAGGCGCGTTGAAACGGTACGTTGAGGATGTACATGTTGGTTGCGTTACGCTCTTTGTATCATCTTTCCAGGGGGATGGAATGCTTAATTCAGTCGCTCGACGATTATTGATTTAGGGGTGAGGTAACACGGGGAAGATCGATGCAACGATGAATGCTAATATTTATCTGCTGCTCGACTTGATGGTAATATCGTGTGCAACCTGTTGGAAGTAATTAGCGAAGACGGATGTGACCAGTGAATTTTGTCGAGAAGATTTCGTTTATTATAAATTGTGGGTGTTTGCGATTAGCACGTCTCTCGCGTGAATTGAAATTTGCAACGAGTGCCTTGATGAAATTTAACGTTTGGGAAAGATCGAAGATAGTTTTTGTCTCAACTGAGCAATGTTTTTCGTTCATTCAAGTCATTAAGTAAATCCTTTTTGTGAGTTGATAAACTGATTGTTGATGAAGTATATTGTACTGAGAAAGTACAGCAGTAACATTCAAACGAATATTAAATTATCGAATATTAAATCATTTAAGAAGAACTATCTAATTGAATGGCGTGAAAATTACTTTGATCAAATCGAACAAACTAAATACGATTATAAAACGACATTTGACATTCATCAGCTTGATAGCTAATTTCAGTGTAAATACACGAACAATTAGGGTAATATAATGATACGTAGCGTAATGAAATAATACGTAAAATAAATAAATTATCAGGTCAAAAATGTAGTGGAATATGGACGATTGTCTGTCTTCTGTATTTCTTTTTCTTCGAGCTGGCGTAAGGAGCTGTAAAAATGCAGGTCAAAAAGACTTTTCACACTTTGAACCAAGAGTGTGTCTCTGTTGCTGAGTGTGGATATTATCGTTAGACGCCAAGTGCTAGTATGGTGAGAATAAAAGTGAAATATCGTAATGCCAAACTAGCACTACAGACAATCGTGTTGTAAGCCACGATACCGACTTCGGCTGTGCTGAAGTGCTACGGGAAATTTCGAAGTTTCATAGCCAAAAATTTTCCAACTTTCACAGTCTGGCACGGACGGTTCTATCTACTACAACCAACTATTTTGTATCTTACACGATTCAACTTTTGAACGTCTTACAACAGTATCTGTGCGAGAATTTGCAGTATAGACTTCAATTTAAAAACAATCTAAAGTAACTCTCCTTTCTGTATTTCAACTACATTTTTACGGGATCTTTAAAAATTTCGATAATTTTATAATTGACTCGCAAAATTATTCGAACGTTATGATATTTCTTAAATATGTGAAAATGTCGATAGTCGTGATTTGTATTAGTCAAATTTAATACAAGGATACGTTTTACAGAGATCACAAAAATATTTAACCTTTTACGACCATAATTTCGATTACTTGCACTAGGAAATAATTGCTAAATGTAGCAGTTTACTCCGATTGAAAATCTGAAAGTTATCTAAAAATCGTTTGCTAGTTTTGTAATTGTATATCGATGAAGTACAATTACAAATGATAAAAGTTTAAAGTAAAAATGTGGATGTGTGAACCGTATAACCATCGAGTCACTCAATAGCCTAAGGGGTTACATAGTCATTACATAATTTATTATATAATTAGTAAGTCTCAATATTCAATGAGATTCGTTCATTTTTTACGCTTGCATTAAACTTCAAATTTTCCCAATACAATTGTAACAATCGTCTCTTATTATAGTCAATATCTAATGAAATTACAAAATGTTTGATACAACAGAGGTAACAATATATACAACCATAAATATCTTCCTCGTGCATTGTACACAAAACACATGGCATAAGAAGTTAATCAATATTTCGGAGGAAATTTAAAAATTGCCCGCGATATATAAATAGCTTCGCGATTGTTTCCCCTTGGACGACTCGCTGTAAACGGTAGAAAATCGGCTATGAAACGTCGACGAGTTTCGAGATTTAAGGAGAAAGAATTCCCCGATCCGTGGGCTGGACAGTTTAATTGCTTGAAGCAACCACGAAAGGTAGAGAGATCCGATCTCGAGTCTCGGGCCGGCAGCCCGATCGCCGATTCTTTCCACGGGTTAAATGTATAAATCTACACTCGCGCCGGCCCAGGGTGAATTCGATGCTTTAGTTTCGCTGAATTCAATTCGTCCTCGCGAGAAAGCCCCTTTGCCTGTTCGGCCTTGTTCGGAGTTTCGCTGTGAATTAGTTTCTTTGTGCACGACTGCGTAAACAGAAATTCCGTCTTCCGTTTGGGAATTAACCTCCGGACTGTCGCCGATCGTTTCTCCTCGTCTTTTTAAGATTCTGTTGCTACACAGATCTAGACAGATCTTATATACTTCTCTCTCTTTCTCTCTGCAAGTCGTCGGACATTTTGATATTAATTAATGCAATACTCTCGCGTAATTGTATTTGTGTCGTTATATTACATTTATTCTATGTTATATTTATTTTATTTCATTTGATATTCTATTATATCGTATTCAGTTGATCGTAAGAAAATAATAATAATAAGGAAATAATAAGATAATTTCTCACACGTGCTTTTTAATAATATATCAACTTGATACTCGGAATATTACAACGAATCTTCCATCCATTTCTGATTTAACTGTGTCTCTAAACAAGACATGAAAATTTCTTTTCATCCATAAATTCGGGAAGAGTTAAATTAACTTCAAAGTACTGTAACAAGTCCTCTGTTCATTTCTGGTTTTACTTGCACTCTAAGTAAAAAACGAGGATACTTCCTCGTCTCATTTTTTGTCAATTCTTCAAGGAAAGGTGAAGTCTCGATTCATTTGGGTCAATGAAATTATATTTCTCTATCGTCAGAATTCTATTTCCACTTACCTTGATTACTTGCAATGCAATAAACAGACTCTGAACGAAGCAGCCCTTGGCTACGAACAAACGAACACAAATTGTCTTTGACGTTCGAGTCATTAATGACGGAATTAATTTATATGGTCTCGTTTTCTGCACGCGGGCACCTGTTAAAACAAACGCTTTGAGGACGCGTTTGTTCGCGAATCAGCTCCGGTATTATCGTTGGCGTCGTGCTCTTCGACGAACTTAATAATCCACGATAATCCCGCTAATTTTCTCTTCCATTCTGTAGTCTTTCCATTTGGAAAAAAAGAAATTTTTAACGTGATCGTTGGGTGATCGTTGATAGATTAATTAAAGGAGAATAGATGATTTCGAAAGTACTTGCAACGATTTCTTTTTTTTCCTGGGAGGTGTGTTTGGAGATGTCGTAGGCGAGTCGCGGTTGAACCGAACGACAGAGATTAAATTAATTCGGCTGATTTAATTGATCGGAGCGGCGCAGTTGATTCAGCTGGTTCAACACTTCAGGAAGCATTAACGGAATCGAGCAGGCAAACGAGTATTTGTGGCGACTGACCGAAATCCGTCGATCGTTATTCCCATAATTGTGACAAGCGATTCTCGAGCGAAGAAAGTCCCAATGGAGTTTTCCGAGGTTTGAAATTTTCCATTGTTATCCGTGTATAGGCTTGCTAATCGTATCATTGCGTAAATATCTTTTTTGAAACCTTGTAATTATTTTGAAAGAGAAATTACTGGAAAGATGTACGCGTAGATTTTGCAGAATTCGCGTAAATGTCTAACAGACAATCCCTAAGTTAATTTCACAGTCTTTTGGAAGAGAAATTAATTATTTAAATTTGTTGCCTTGGCAAATTTTTTTTTTTTGGAATTTCCCGTCTGCTTCTAAGAAATTTTTACGAACAAACATCTGTGTGTACAATTTCACAGTTGATCTAATCCATAACGGTCCAATTGTTAGGAGAAATTCTCAAGTTTGTTTCACAATTTCTTAAAACAGATAAATACCAAATAATTACACATATATAACATTAAAATTGGAACTCTTATATTATAATTATCATTCAATATAAATGCTTATGTAAATTTCCCGTCCTTGCAGAAATACTTTCCAGTTGCTATATATATTAAAAATTGTATTATAAATTATTAAAATTTTCTACATACGAAAATCTATGCGTGCAAATCTCGTACAGTCCATGGATTCATACGCGATCGATTAGTCAAGGTTGGTCGGCAAACCGGGTTACGGGAGTCTCATCTATTGACATTATCGCCGCGTCCATAACTGCGAGAGCCGCGATTAAACGTGATCGGCAGGGCCGTGTCAATTTCATCCATTATTTCCTCTTTTTCCTTTCATTAGCCGTGGCTAATGATCCGTAAACAAGATTCTCCACGAAGAAGACACAACTGACGGCGAATCTGATTATTCCCTCTGATCGTCATTACGCTCGTCGTGATTTTTTTGAAAGGACGTTTTCGAAATTTCTCGGCAGACAATTACGAGGAAAATGTCTTATTCCCTGAACGAATGGATGGAAAAATTCAATCGGAAATCGTTTCTCGGTGAAATGGAAATTTCATCCAATCCTTGGACGACGACAGTAGTGTAGATTATAGTTGGAAATAGCACATCTCTGATGTTACATGTGTAATTGTTTGTAATTTGGTTGAAACACCGTGGAAACTAACTTTGTTGAATGTGTCGTGTACTACAAAGTACTCGTCCATTAACGTCGTAGTTTTCACTTTGTTTAATATTTCTATAACTTTTGCTAACGAGCTATTTTCAAAATTTTGGTAACTTGCTGGAGTTGGTCAATCGGTCAATGAAATACAAACGGTTCACTCTTAACTGCTATTATTAAATACTGAAACCATTTCCATGACAGTTTCCTGGAATTTCTCAGTTTCTTGTTGAACCTGTGTCGAGGAAACTGTGAAATTAAATTTTCATCAATTTAATCCTTAAATGCACAGTCATACATTCGGAATCAACGATACAAGAAATTTGCAACGGTGTACGTTTGAGAATTAAAGCAAACCAATCGCACTGTTTGAGAGGGTTAAATAAGTTTAATTTTTAACGAGATTATGCTCGCGTTGTCGGATAATTCAGAATTTAGGCTTTTTCTTCTTTGCTCGAAACGGCAAATAGACACGCTGCTGCTACAGCTGCGAGCAATTATCGTTTCAAGCGTAATTATACCGTCTCGTTACCTTTAGCCGTCTACTCTTTCGTTACGATGTATTACGAATCGTGATAATTAGAGAAAGCGTAGTAGACACCTTCCCGAACTGTTCACTGTCCACGCGTGTCTCTTTATTGGCTGCGTTTCGCCGAAAGATTAAATTCTTTATTTACAACAAAACGTTTACAATTACGGTGTTGAGAATTAATTAAAAATAGATTTCTGTTTCGTTGGCTCTTAAATCTTAATATCACAATAATTGTAATTTAGTACAAAGTAGCTAAAAGTGAGAAAAACCTGCGTGTCCGAGTCGATGAATTCTCGCAGAGGCCAAAAAGGTTACTGCACTTTGAAAATTATAAAGAAACACGGAGAGCTCTGTTTCAGTTTTAAATTTTGACAACACGTTGAATTTTGAAAATTACCATTTCACGCGAATGTAGAAACTTGGTATTACCCGGTAGAATATTTTTGGCTCCTGAACAAAGACCACTACACACCACATTCAGAGATCGGTCACTTGACCCGGCCGAATTAATTCATTCCACTTCCAAATCGAACGGGCAAAGAAACGGGTTCATTTGTCGCGAGGAATTTTCAAGGGAATTTCAAGGCGCGTGAGCGCGAGAAGACGAGAGTTATGATTACCGGAGGACGTAGAGACGGGGCGTTTAATTTTAATGCGCCGCGACGTCTCGTAAGAATTCATTAAACGTCCCGCGAGAATTTTGCTAGCCGCCGCAACAGCGATTCGCCTCTTAATTTGTGAATCTAATGCAATCCGACTGCGGGGCCCCGGACTTAGAATTTAAACGGCCTGATTTGGATCCGTTATCCGGCGACTGTGGCCCGGTCTCTCCCGTCGCCGCCAGAAGAATCGAAGGAGAGACCATTTATTCAGCTCGCGAATCAGAGCTGAACTTCACGCGCTCGACTTAATCGTACGTCCGTGTTAAATCGTTCACGCCACGCGCGAAACGATCCCCGCAGTTCTCGGCGCGCTCTGAATATCTGACTTTCTCGCGAGTAATCACGGATAACCATCTCCGCTCGTGGTACTTTGGCTTTGCTCCTTCAACAGATTAGAATTTCTTGGAAGTTGCAGGTTCGTTGAACGAAGGTTCGTCGAAGCTCGTGACAATTCCTGGACAGTTTCTTTAGGTCGAGAGAGGTTAGATTGAATTAGCTGAGAATCATTGGCGAGTTCACTGTTATTTTTCGCGAAATAACGCTTCACGTTCGCTGTCGTGTAAGTGCGACGTTGTAATAAATTATGGAAATTTATCGGATTCGAATTATCGAAATTTTGATTTGCGCCATTCACGCTCGTCGATTGAAACGGCAATTCAATTACTTGTTTATCACAAATTCCCCCGTGTTTCATGCGTTAAACATCATAAGGAGTGCGTTGCTTCAGATATTTCGTACGTATTTTCACGTGTCTTTGCAGTATTCTGCATTTTCAACTCTTTGCACTATCCTTTTTGGACTTTCTCTCTTTTTATAATTCGCTGATAATTACGACGAACGTGTACATTTAATGTTGTATGACAATATCTGAACAGACGCTTAGAGACAAAGCTATAATAACGACGTAAGAAGAACAAAAGTATTTCAGAAGAAGAAGTTTCTGAAGACAGTACCGAGCCAATTGGCACTCATTGGAATAATTCACACAAAGCTTCTTATTGCTTCTTACGAAAGTTTAAAAAACGGCGGAGGATATTATTTTTCCAGAGATTAAAACTATGTTTCATCAATTCTCGTGTGTTATACTTGTTTTAACAAACCCTCGATGCACGTTGATGATTGCTTGAAATCTAAACGATATCACATGTTAGAAAGATGAAATCAACAAAACTTTGTGTTAAATACCGCTTGATTGATTACTTCCAATATATATCATTGAAGCTTCGTAAATAAATTGCTGGTAGATGATACAAGAAAAGTTTGTCTTTTAAGGCAAAAGGTTAAAATGTTCTCGTAAGACTCTTTGGCTGCGTAAAAATTCAATCGAGTCGACCATGTCGTGCGGCTCGTAATCTCGCAGTAGAATTTAAAATTGCAAATGGCGTGGAACGTGACGATGATTTTCAGACGAAGAGAGTTACACGTACACTGCGATATCCGCAGTGCAGCGACGCGTTGAATCGAGGCCTCGAAATCCCCGAGAAAGCTCACGCAGTCGTTAATTATCGGCGATCGCGGTATCGCGTGAGCGGACGCGGCCTCGCTGTGGAAATATTTTCTGGAACAATGCGTTGTTTAACCTTCCGTCACCTTTCCTCGGCCATCTTTCGAGTTGGTTCAGCCTTCATTTGCTGATTACCAAGCAGACGAGGGCAATTTGACCGAAAATGGACAATCGACATCGTCCGTGTTCAACGATACGATGCTTATTAACCTCTTGCGCTGCAATGACGTGTCACGCACGTCGAGAATTTTTTGTCCCAAAATTGCAATATTTCCTCAATTTCAAATACATTTATGTATATTTATAATCCAAATAGACAAAACAAATAATAAATTTATCACTTCGCAATAATTTCTATCCAGTGATATCATACCGACGAGTTCAAGAGAAAAAGAAAGCGTTAAATTAATGTATACGATTCGGTCGCTCGTTATGGTCCGCAATCAGTTGACAGCGCAAGTGGTTATCTGGAATGACGTGTCACGCACGTCGAGAATTTTTTGTCCCAAAATTGCAATATTTCCTCGATTTCAAGTACATTTATGTATATTTATAACCCAAATAGGCAAAACAAATAATAAATTTATTACTTCGCAATAATTTCTATCACGCCGACGAGTTCAAAAAGAAAGCGACGAATTATTGTGTACGGTTCGGTCACTCGTTACGGTCCGCAATCAGTTGCCAGCGCAAGTGGTTAAGTAACGACGAATTAAGCAACACGTTTGCGACTTTATAAAAAAAATTCTGTCTCGAAAGTTTTGTCGGGAGAAATATGTTGTAAGAGTAACATTTAAAGAAATGACGAATAATTTGATGTTCGAAGCATCTACAAGGGAGAGATTAATTTTTGATTAATTACGGATTGATCAACTTGCCTGGCCGCGATTCGTGTAATAATTTACTGATTCTCCCCAATGCCGGCGGTTTTTCATTAACAGAGATTACGTTTGCACGAGTGGATTCAGTCGGCAGATTTAGCTAGACGCTAACTAAAATTTCGTTCAAACACAGAAGTTCGCGTTCGGATAAGCAAATTCGTTTAGTCGCTGTTTATTTAATCAGGAGGTAATTAATATTTCCGGTCTCGACGAATGAAACTTCGTTGCGTATGTATTCAGAAATATCCTTCTGAATTAAAGTGAAAATAAATATAACGCGAGTATTATCGAATCTTTTATGAATAAATTTTTAGAAACCTTTTGTGAATAACGCGCGTTGCCTAAGGCAGTCGACACTGCAGTGATGATTACGTTGATCAAGTTTGAAACAAATCTGAAAATATATCTAGGAATTGCAAAATATTTAATGCAAGTACGTACAGAATGGTTATTCACACTGTACTTTTTCACTAAATATCTATTTGCAATAAATATCTTGTAATTTTCAGATTGCATTCAAACTTTGCCCAATTATAATCATAATAACTCTCCCTCTCTCTCTCACTATTAATAAAATTCCACAATATGTTTGATACACCATAACATACACAATATATACATAGAAATTGTTCCATGATAGTTTTAATAGATTCAGACAAAAATTCACTTACTGTTAATCAAACGCGAACTAATATTTCGCTTCAAACGAGCCATTTCACTTTGGAGAACTAAATAAATACCTTCTCAAAGGTCACACTGCAATGGTTAAAACAGACGTGAAACAATGATCGATGTTAATCTTTGTCCTCGCGATGGTTAATTCATCGACAAAAGGAAGCTCAAGCAGCTCGTTGAACAATCGCTGAAACATAATGCAGCCGGAGCCGAAGAGGATTAAACGGGGCGTCACGATGGAACAGCATCTTTAATTGCCGATAAAACAGCAGGACGACGTCTTTCAGAGACCGTGGATTAACGCGGACATCGAACGAACGCTGGACGAACGACAATTTCGAGCGTTTTCACGCGCAGTGCACCCGGAACGAGCGCGCTGATGACGATTTGTCTACGGTTTCTCGTCGATCGTCGCTGCGTCCCATAGAAATGGAAAATTTCACGAACGATCGAGCACGTTTCGCGGTATCCCGACGAGAGAGGGGAAAAAAATTTCGTGGATCCGGGCCCTCGCGGATCGATGACCTACATATAGACGCGAGCTCGCGGAGATCGCGGATATTGCATATGTATGAAGCGCATAGGTAATTAGAAATGATCCTCGTTGAACGACCCGTGCATAATTAAGACCCTTAATTATTCGACTCTCGGCTGGTTTTTTTGTACTCGTGCTTTGGCGATTTCGCGGAAAATTCGAGCGGTCAGTGGAACTGATGGCTCGCCGGATTGAAGTTTCGTTAATTTCGATTCGATCGGACGTTTCGCCGAATTTTATTTATCCGTATCGATGCGTCTGCGCGTAATGGCTTTTTTTTGCGGCAATTAACGACAAAGGCCCCGTTACGTAAATTACGAATGCTCGAAAATTAAAAAAAATAAAAATTGCAGAGCCGAGTGGCACATTTTGTAATTAATAGAATTGATAATATGTCATTAACGATGGCTTTTGTCAAAAATTGAGATTGATTATTCAGCCTTGATCAATTGTTAAACCTGATGTACGACTTTTGTCAAAAATCAAGTCACGTTCTTAATATATAGCTCTCCGTCAAATTCACTTCCCTTAACACTAAAACTACCAAAGTGATAAAAGTGACTAATTTATAATTTTCTGTGTTATATAGTTTCTATTTTATGTTATGTAATTTTCTAATTTATAAATATATAAAATTTAAGAAAATTTTACATATTATTACATATTATATTATATTAAATTTATTATATATTGTATAATATTATTTTATGTGTTATATTTTAATTTTTTATATATTTATAAGAGAGTATTTTTAGGTGATTTTCAATGAAATATATTAACTCGAGTGATTTTCAATGAAATATATATTAACAGAAGCTTGTGTCCTCTATTGTATTATGAACTTTTTCTTGTAGTTGTGATTTCTTTGCCACAGGTATTATACTTCTTCGTCTAGGTAGTTGTAGGCTATGTTAATCTGCAAACAATTCTCCATAAAAATCGCAAATCACCGAGAAACGGCACGCAACCTGACAGGCATTCCGCGGCGTAATGCCCACCCTCTCGGCGACATTTCGCGGTGGCACGCGCGCGTATTGAGCCGTGCCACATATTTATGCGCGTAACCTTTTGCGTATCGGCTGACGACGCGTCTTAACGCAAGGCAGCAACACATTCGGTTTTTGATTAATGGCTGCTGGATGCAACCGGGTCATTAGCGGGGCGGTGTCGCGGTAAAAAAGGAAACTCGCGTACCCGAGGAATTATGCGTTTCGGACACACGAGCGTGAGACAAGAAACGAAGCGAGTTACACCCCCGCGGCGATTCGTTTTGCCGTATAATCCTGCTGCTTTGTGCTCCAACTTTCCCCTGACAGCCGAGAATTTCGTCGTGTTTTCCCTGCGTGAGTGTGTTACGTTAATGCTTCTACTTCCAAGCGAACAGTTTTGTTTCGCAGGCTGAAGTGTGTAAAAGAAGATTTCGCATATTTCGCAGATGGCAGATGGTTATTTGATGGATCGTAACGGGGGAATTGTGGCATTGTGATTGAATCGGTTGGATCGGTTGAATTATTACTCGAGTCCTTCTTTTCTGAGAATCTTCATTTCCCCGAGATATTTTAAATATATACGTAAAATTAAAGTTACGTATGATTGATAAAATGATAAAAGAATAGAGGCAAGATGGAAAATTGTTGTACTTTGGATCATGAAATCATCGAGTCATTAAATTGTTATTTAAATCGTTCTTTTATGAAAATCGTTGCTTGTGCGGGATATTTTAAAGGCACGATACATATTTAAGTATACATATTCAGAGAATGATAGAATGAAAGATAAAAAAAATTGTTTCACTTATTAAATGTCGTAACGATTTAAATACACGTTTTAAATACCCAGAAATCCGTATAACACGTAACATCCGATGTATCATAACTTTCTCTTCGTCTAACCAAATATTCCACGTTAATAAAATTTCTGGTGGTACTTCAAAGGACTCGTTTCAAAAGAAGTAACACTTACAATTCTATGGAGCTCTAAGCACAGCTCTATAGCTGTAATAGGGTTTACAGCTTAATAAGTGTAAGTGATTCTACAAATGTCAGCGTCAGCGTGTGAAAAGTTGAAAAGGTTACTCGCGAGGTCTGCCTCGTGTAAATTGGTACCGTACTTTACGCAGAACGTGGTGACATTTCGAAATAGTACGCGGTGGTTTATCCATGCATGGGAATTATAATTGTAGATTGAGCTCCGTCGGGATTGGTGGTTTAAAGCAGCCGTATCTTTTCATCGTTGATTCTTATCCACGATAATTAAGTCCGCGATATTTTAACGTCGGCAATGGAATTTCCGTTTTTTATTACAATTCTGCGCCATTCCTCCCCAGAAACGAAGGCTAAAGGTTTGGGTAATTTTAATCGAGAATTAATTACGCGTTTTCAGCGGAGGAATTTGTTATTGCGCGTGAAAGTATTCAGACATTTACTGCAGAAGAAGTTTTTAGCATATTACGCGTGTTATATCAAATATTCTGGATGATTCCGCGCGATTGAAACATGACCGACCGTGATGATATCGAAACTATTTTGAAAATATCTCAATATTGAAAAATTGAAATGGATTTCACGGATATTGAGACCGATCTATGGATCTCATTTTATATATACAGGTTACCATAGAATATGATACACCATAATACGTTAACATATTACATCACCATGTGAAACATAATAACTCACGTATATTTGGATATTATTGTTATAATGTAAAATAAATATTGTTTCACTTGAAACCTATTGCGCAACAAACGTAATATAAATACGTTTGTAACATTATAAATTTATTCCATTAATCAGATCTAGTAACATAATATGATACGCGTTCGTGTATATTGGTTTCTCTCGTTATGAATAAATGAATAATTAAATGAATAAATAATTAATAATACATAGTAAATGTCAAAGACGGTATCATTGAATATTGAAGCTTGTTAAAGATTCATTATGTTAAAATATTTAGATACGTTTGGCTACTTTCACTCACCTCTGTGAAACATCAACGTCTGTGTGTCGAATATCTTCTCTAATTTTTATTGTAGGTTCTTTTCAAATTTGATCGATATAATGCTAATGAAATGTACACGCATACACACGAATATAGTATATTCAAGTAGGTACATTCAGATGATCATCGAATGCTGCTCGTTAACGCTGCTTTCGCAACCCAAGTACGATCGCCTTATCCCCAGCACATTTTAATCGCGGGATAAACAACGCAATAATTCTTGTCGCGAGGCAACGTGTCACCAGATGAAAGCGTCTCGCACGACTGCGACTCTCATATTGTTGCGTCGAGTGGCGAATAAATGCCTTCTGTTCCCGATCGTTCTGTCATCCTCTTCGTCTTTTTATAAAAAAAAAAAAAGAAAAAAAAAAGAAGAAAGAAGCTCGGAAAATGCGCGAGAAATCACGTTGCGCTTGATTTCACATGCCTCGAGGATTATTCGATATTTAACAGATACTCGAGTGCATCGTGGGATGTGGCGGTGGAAAGTCGATAAAGATATCAGCGAACGTTTCAATTAGTTTTTAACGGAGGGGGTGGCTACGCCCGTTGGGACGCGTTTTTACACAATGTGGGAAAAGGAAGAATCGAACTGCCTTTAATTACGATTATCCGGCCAATTAGCCCGCTCCGCATCGCGTCATGCATTATTAACGGCCGCTTAATGGACCGATAAATTGTTTACGATGGCTGACCATTTTTAGAGTCAGTTTGATTCCTGCTGATCGCCGAGAGAAAAACGAAGAAAAAAGGGATAAGAAAAGAAAAGAAAACCCGTGTAATTCTCTTAATTGAGCTCTCAATCGATGCAGAAATATAGAGCCCTGTGCTTTGTACGAACAATTTCATCCTATTAACGAAATAATCGAGAGTCGATCCTCGTTTCTTCATCCGTTTCTAATCGGAGATTGAACCTTTTTCTCCCTCGCGGTGAAAGCTATGATTCGCGAAAGTTTTCGAGCATTTTTAGTACTCGACAATTGTAGAAAAATTTTTGCATAAACACGTGTCGTGAATTCTGTGTGTAAATACGTTTTGCGTGTTGTATAAATCATTTGGGAACTGCATTCTTCAATTAAAGCCCATATTTCGAGCTTAACTTTAATTCTACAATTCTTGTTTCTTTATTTACGTTCGCTGATATTAAATATTGTTTTTATCAAATCAGAAGCTAGAATTAGATTAAGGTGATTTGATTTGTAGTATACTTTATATATTTGTAATCAAACCTTAAAGTTTGTTTTAAACTTCAATATAATCATGGCAGTCGAGTCTTGAACTACAATCTTAATGAAACGTCCAAATGTTTCGTACATCGTGGGTAATATATTCATAAAAACTTTCTATAACTGTTCGAGTACTTTCGTGACTCTATATTTTCGTATATTATATATCGTAAACTAGAGAGAATACGTAGATCATCACATCAGTATTCTTGAGCATGGATTAGCCACGTGCATTATGTCGATTGTTATTACCGAGCCACGGAAACGCAAGAACCAAAATGTAAATACTGTCCGTAGCCTCGAGGCAGATAGGATCGACAAGTTCGAATATTTAGGCTTCTCAGTCGTACTGGAGCTATCGAAAGTGTAACATTCGTGCGAAATGCGGTCGGCTAGGTGCGTATTAACATTTGTAAAAATGGCTCGCGGGAAGAAATTAAATCCAGCTGAAGTGCACGCGATATTGAAATAAAACGAGGAACGTTATTCTGTGACAAAAATAGCCAAAACAGTTAACTGAAGCCGTAAAGCGACTTATTATCGGTAATAAAGATCGTGAATTTACGTAAATTGTGGAAAAAAGAAAAATTTGTGAACGACCACGGTGTCCACAACGTGCCATAATACGTACAGCGTGAGATTCAAGCTCGACTGCGAGACAAATTGTAGAAGAAGCTGGAGTTAGGGTCTCGTTCGACGTCTTTTAAAGAATCGTGAACATGTGAAACGACGAGAACTGCCACGAAAACCTTGGCTAAAGCAAAAGCATATTGCGCCGTTTGAAACAGTTTATACGAATAAGAAATGGCGAAGAGTCACATTTATCGACGAAAAGAGATTCAATTTGGATGGACTTGATGGCCTCTACTACGATTATCACGATCTACAAAGGAGCAACTTCTGACCCATGGGAGAAATCGTACAATGATTTGAGGAGGTAAGTTTGAAATAAAATTTATTAAACAGTAGAAAGTATATTGAAATGATGGACGAATAAATTAACACGTATGCCAGAGATAACGCGTGATAACGATTGCCACGAAAGCAGCAAAACAATACTTCCTGTCTTGGAATATCATAGAAAATTATTGGAGGGAATTTCCCGAGGAGAGTATATCAGAAGACAATTGCAAAAATTTTAATTGGCGTGCCAATTAAAGCATGTAAGCTAGAAAATGTACGTGAGAAAAATTTTCTAAGAAGAAATTTAATAATTCTTCAAGTGGTGCTGCGGTTCTTTTTGTCCCGGGGTGTACGCAATCGGGTTCGTTGCGGCAAAAGGTCAGTCCGAGTAGGCAACAATTACGCACGCGTTCGTTATGTTAATTTTACGAGTATTTCTCCAGCGATTCGTTGCATCGGGCGTGTGTAGGTTACCATTGCTCAAGGACGACGGGTTCGGAACAAGGCCACGAGCGCAATCGGGCAGACTATTAAACACACTCAGCCGGAAAACCGTTATGTATCGCTGTCGCTGCTTCGCAGGGACGTTCCTCCGTTATAGAGGCACGTTTTACTCTCTCATAAAAGAATGGCCAACGACTCTCTCGTACGTTTTCAATTTGCGAATGATCGCGTTTCGACGAACGTACTCGAAACGAGCAATTCTTTTTTGGAGAGACTGTACAGCAGACGAAACGACGAACGAGTCAATATCGAGTGCGAGTGTCGAAAAAGAATTTTCGCATATTATTGTACCGTTTCATAGTGGCGGTATTTTCGTAAATTTTCGCTGCGGTAATTCTGGGATTAGTTTGCAACTTCGCTCGTGAACTCGCTAATCTCTGCAGTCGCGGATCTTTCTGCGTTTTTATATTTTCACAGAGAGAGTGAAAAAGAAAAAGAAAAGTGAAATTTAAACGAACGTTCGTTTTTTGCCGTATTATTGCAATCTACTTTGGATATTTCGTGTTTGAAAATTTCATATAAAAATCCAAAAGTTCCATTGTGAAACGTACCTTGCGAGACATTACAGTTCGCATTTCACATCTCGAAAAGATATTTTGTCCTTAACCAATTTGCGCTGGCAACTGGTCCGCGGACCATAACGAGTGATCAAACACAAGTATACAATAATTCGTCGCTTTTTTTTTGAACTCGTCGGTACATCACTGGATAGAAATTATTATTAGAGAAGTAATAAATTTATCATTCGTCTCGCCTGGGTTATACTTAAATATACTCAGAACTGTGAAAATATTGCAATTTTGAGGTAAAAAATTCTCGACGCGCGTGACACACGTCATTCCAGCGCAAAAGGTTAAGAGGGATAGTTGCGTCAATTTTCACAAAACATCCATTCTAGTCTAGTCATAGGAGATTCACGGTGAACGAGTCGACAATCACGTTCTACAAACTTCAAACTCGCGCACGTTCGATGATTATTCTTCGTGGCCGCGAGTCGCACGATTAAATTCAGCGCGGGGCGAAATGGCAATTATGCGATACCCCGCGGCAGCGAACGTGTTAATAAAACAGTAGCTAGGAAGCGAGAGAGGGAGACGGGGGGAGGGATAGAGATCGAGCGACGTTGAAATCGTTTTAATAAATTCAATCGATCGGTGGCTGCGGCTCGTCGTGCTTCAATTTCCAAACGGCCGAGCGCATCCTGCGCTCCACAAACTCCTCTTTCGTATTTTCACGAAAACGTACACCCCTTCCTCCCATATTTTCATATATTCCCAGCCATTGTGTCGGATTAAGTGAGCCGATCGATTTAACTCGCGCGCGGGGAGCAAGATGGAGAGGAAGATCGCTGACTCGTCGTTATTTCCGCAAGAACGGTCTCATCGTGCTCCTTGAATCTTTGTTAAATCGTTTCTCGTTCTCGGGCGAATTTTTAGAAAATTCGACGAATCTTACGGCTGGATTCAACGCACCTCTTCAACGGGGCATTCAACGAGCGGCATTTTCGCGAAAGTCGCGATTGAGTACGACAATTCTTTCCGAGGGTTCTAGAGGACAGCGACAAGTCGAAATTTGTTTTCATCAAGGGATTTATAAAGGGGAAGGTATAAAGAATTTTTTAGTGTCACTTCGGAGAATTATTTAATAAAATTTACGGAAGGGAATTGCAATTTACGAGGCAGTGATTGTGGTTTGTAGTTTAAAAGTTTGTTTTTCTTTCTTTTTTTTATTAACAGAAGGGATTTTCATTCAGTCGGAAAACTTTTTGAAACAATTGTATTATGTTTTGTTGTAAAAATTCATCTTAAAAGTACCAAAGTCGGAATTTTATTACTTTAGAAAAATTTTGAAAATATCTAAATACACGCGTATAAATATCCTAAAAGTATTAATTTAAACTTTTGTTACAATCATTGTCTATAACAATAACTTCTCGACAATGTTGTTAGCTATAGAAATAATCAAGATTCCAAGTATTTTATCCTATTTAGTGTACCTATATTCCCATTCCAAAGGAACAGGAACTTCCTATCTAAACTCATGACGGATCGAGATACGAATTGATCCGGCCGGTGAAACAATTAGAAGCTGTCGCAGAACCGTGAGGAGCCGCTGAAAAGTTTTATCTGGCGCCGACACGAGCGCAGAGAATCTCGATAGAGTTCTAACCCGGCAACTTGGTCTCGTTTGGTCTTGACGCACGTTAGAGACGTTGGAACCGATAGGAGAACCGCCTCGTTCGTCGTAGTTCTTTTTTTTTTTTTTTCTTTTTTCATTCTCCCTGCTCGTTCGAGTCTTCATCGATGAGACTCAAGGAATTCGAGAACGAGGAGAGAGAGAGGTTGGTTATTGATCAGTCAAAGGATGCCATCGCTGAGCGAATAGCTGCCCCCATTTTAATGGAGATTAATCAAGCGACCGTACGATTAACGCTGTCGCGCCGCGTCGTTTAATTAAATTTCAATCGTGCGTGCACGCATTACACGCAAGGTCAGATACATATCTCGACTTCTGTCCGATTTCGTAATCGTTGATAGAAGGTTCGCGAACGATATATATTTACGTCTTTTTTCGTCGAAATGCAGGAATATCGTCAAGAGCCTTGGCATTCGAGCGATATTGCATGCTGGTAAGCAATGAGACTGCTCCCACTGCGTGGAAAATGTCAAGACTTCCTTAGGAAACTTTGTGCTGCGATCACGCCGAAAATTTTATCGAGTGATACGGTTCTCTCTTTCTTTTCGAGATACTCGAGAGACAGGAGATTTTCGTTCTTCAGAACAATCGGGAGAGCAGTGCCAACGTTCGAAACGTTCGATCGCTTTCACTCTGTGCAAGCGAGGATTTTTACAATCGTGTAATTAAAAGTCGATAAAATCAGTTTCAAACGATAGAGCAATGTGTTTAAAAAGATTCATAAATAAAGGAATTGTGAGATGTACTTTATCAATAATTTTGTATTAAAATTGTATTAAAATTGTACACTATCGGTGAAAAGTTTGGAATTATTTTTCCAATTATTTTTGTAGAAAACTTTTCGGTAATTTTGCCACTAACAATAAGGGAAGATTTTAGATTGTTAATTCCAAACTTATGAGTTAAAACATTTAATGACTGATATATTTGTGGTAGTGTATATTTGATGTGTAGTTGCGTAGCGTAATTATTAGTATGTTTATCCAGAATTTCAATAATTAAATTAAAGTTCTACAATAACCCAATAATTATTAATAATTGATAGTAATTATGTAATAATTATTAATAATTAATGTAATAATTGTATATTAATATTACAATAATTCCGTTGAGCTTGATCAGAAAGAACAAGACGTACTGCACAACTGTTTGTTTTATACATTTTTCAACGCCACGTGAAATCGTCGAAGTAATAAATAATGTTGTTTTTCGATACTGTACAAAATTTTATTTTTTCTTTTAATTTTTGTCACTCGATGGCAATATTTATTAAATTTGAAAAAAAAAGACGACATCACTCCTGTATAAGCATACATTTTTAAAGTAGCAAAGTAATACAAAGCAGATTTTTCTGCCTCTGTCTTCGGACAGCAATTTTTCTCAAGACAATTCGTATCGATCGCGAAGGAAGGAAAGAGGGAGGCAGGATCAACGCGATCGACACAATTTCACTTTCTTCTGGATCGTGGCGAACTCGATCGGATCACAGGGGGGAGGGAAAGGGGGGGAACGAGACAACATACGCCCGACATTCCCGCGCGATCGTTGCATTCTGCGGGGATAAATTGCAATCGCTTTTTCTCTGGGAACTTTCACCGGTGAACGACGGATACTCGTTTCGCGTGCACTCAGCCGGTCTCGTAATTCCGACTCGTCCCTCGATCCTTATCGAAATCCGACTCGTCCGAACTTGACGATTCCAAGATCGACCAACGATCGTTCAATGCCCATTCGAGTACTTTCAATCTCCGATTTTGTTTTTCTTCGTGCAACAGTGGAGCTTCTTATCAACGAAATGTTGATTGTGAAAATTTGTATTCTTATGAAAAGAAAAAAAGAAAAAACGGACAACGTGAAGCAAATGCGATGTAATGTAGGGTGGATCAAAAATTTCTTCCCATCTGTTTTTTTTTAAACATCAACATATAGGGAAAAACTGATTTTGTTAATTTTAAAATTCAATTTAAATTCAGAGATAATTTTCTCAGTGTGCCTCAAAAATTATTTCTTCCAAATGTTGACCGCCAGAAATTAATTCGCAAATTAATTCAAGAAATGATAAAAAAATTACGGATTTATTTTAGTAGGAAATGACGTTTAACCCATCCTATACGATGTAAAGTGAATAACCACAGGCAAAAGGAAGTTCTACGATATCATTTTTCGCGTTTAAATAACACGTGAAATATTAATTAATAAAAACGTTATTGAGCTTTGTATTACGGTAAAATTACGTTCTTTCTCTGAAATTGTATTTAACGAATTTAAACAACTCTCTCTCTCTCTCAATTAGTTTAACATTTTAATTTTACGTCCAGCTGTTTCTCTTGCTTTCGAGAGTGATAACGATTCAAAGGTTTTACGACATAGTTATTATCATACGATGGATTGTTCGATCGGAGTTGAAGCTCCGTCGGTTGAAGAGACGCGAGATTTGGCCGGCGTCCAAAATGCGGTAACAGCTTCCTTTTCGTGGAGTAATTATTAAAAGTGGATTAATCGCGGGCCCTCGACTTGCGAAAGTAACTTTTATCGCGAACTCTTGCTACTAGAAACTTCCATTAGACGATTACCATTGTTGCCGTCAACGAGTTTATTATTTACGGCGGACAACAGGGCGGAAAGAATTCTGTTACCAATTAGATTAGATCTCTGGTGAAATGTCGTGAGAACGACAGTGAGAAATAAGATTGAGAAGGAAGAGGATAAGGTAAAAAGTCTCGAGAAAATTAGGCGAGTCATTCGAAAAAAGGGGAGATCCACCGTGTAATAATGTATGCAAGAAAGTTCAAGGGAGAAAATCATTATCTGAGAAAAGAGAATTTAAGTAATGCAGGAGATAATGGTAAAAATATCGATGCTTGTTAAGCGAGAGACGCATAGATTAGTTCGTAACTATGATTTGATAGATTGATGTTAACGACAATCTCAGATTTTCGTAATTAATTTTGTAATAATTATTATTACTTCTCGATGTACGTAAAATTTCATTTTAGCAAGATTTTATTTTACGCTGTTGATTAAGAATATCATGACACTCTTAATGAATAATAAATTGATGGTGGGAATAACCAAAGTGATGGAAATGGTCAAAATTTATTCAGAGTACAAATAGTCAGAAATTATTCGAACACTTTCGTAGACGAACTTTACATATATACGTGTGTTATATGAAACATTTTGGAATTTCTTCAGTACTATAATTTTCGAGACATTTGTGGTTTTCAAGAGTATATCGAAGATCGAATCTCATTCCAAAATAATTCGAGTTCTAATGAGTGTCTCTGTCAAATATAAAATTCGAACAGCTATCAGTAATTGTGATTGATCACTTTATATTTTTACTATTACTTTGATATATTCTTGCAATAAATTTCTACGATAACAATTACAAATATTAATTATAATTTCATTGTACACGAATAATGAATATGAATTATATGTAATATGATTAATTATAATTAGTTGCGTTAATTAATATTAATTATAAATTCTATGTACATGCATTTTTAAATTTCCTTCAAACTTGACCAATCGTCAATAATGATCAAGTCTCATTACGATATTGATGAAATTTCAAAATGTTTGATATAATATATGAATGGAAGTTCACGTCCTCCACTGTATGATTATAAATTTCTTTCTATTCCTCGCGATATTTAATATCTCTCGTGCAACTTTCGTTACGTAGTGGCTTCGAAATCTCAGAGTCTCAACTTTCTGTACAGTAAAAATAATCGCAGATGAAACGAGACATCCAATAAGATTAAAGCCTCGTCGTTTCTACACGGAATACTTTCCGCTTTCAGAAACAGATTTTACTCAAGCGAGGATCGGTCAGGAAACGATATTGTGCAACGGTTAGTCGACTTGCTCTGAGGCTCGCGATGAGTTGCTCGTCATCCACGATGCTAGTGAAAGGACGACGTAGTCTAACGTGGGGATTCGGTCGAAAGCTCGGTCACAAAGTAACCGAGCATCTCCGGTGAAAGGTAATAACGCAGATTCGCTGCCACTTCTTTTTTCTCTCTCTCTTTTTTTTCTTTTTTTTTCACTGGCCGCTCGAATCGATCCCGTAAACGGCTGAACGATAATTTGGAGCTATCTGCGCCTGGAGAAAGTGACCTCGCATTTCCCTTGCTCCGTACCGGGGAAATCGTTCCCCGCCACGTCATCTTTCCGGCCACATCCGGTATAACAACGTTACCAGGATGAAACGAGTAATCGTTTTGATCCTCGAGTTCGATCTGTGGCGTCAGCGGTAGACTTCAGATTTTCTCTTTTTAGAATGAAGTTCATGCTTGAAATACCACGGGTATTTTTGTCAAAATTAACTCCGTCTAGTAATAAATGTATAAATTATTGTCGTTTAAACTACAATACTACGTAGTTTGTGTGTAGGATATTTTGATATATTAAAGATTGGTATTAGTAAAATTTTGACGTAGTAGTAATTATATTTGTTGAGTTTTAGTAACGCGAAACTTTATAGATCGATTTTTTTTTTTTTTTGCCTCTTTGTATTTTGTACCAAATATGTTATCATTTCATGAATCCTCAGGTTAATTATCTGTTTTCGTAAAGACAGAAATTACATTTATAGAATCTTGAATAGGTGAACAAATGTATAAAGTATTCGCACTTAATAATGCACTTATTATAATATTAATTAATCTGAGATTCATTTCTTTCTCATTGTTTTGAAGAACTATAAAAATTAAACATCCTAATATATATGTATAATATAATACACGTATAGTATGTTCAATTACTGCCAACAATACATACTATTCTTGCTTCCTAATATTTAAGTTCCCACCGTATCGTATAGTTTCGTTTCACACAGAAAATGTTCTGGATCTGCCGGATTCATTCGCAAAGACTTAAGAAACAGAGCAGCTATGAAAATCTCTGAAGACTCATCAATTGCCATTAAGAGCTGACAATATTTAAAAATAACGATCGACCAGAAAATTAATCGGAAAACCTCTTACTTCAAGTCTGACGAAAGTATTCTAATAAGAGAACATCTTCTCCGGAAAGAGTGGAAAGGCGCGTATAGAAAAAAAACGCTGATGAGCGCAAGTTGTTCGTGTTACGGTGATTGATTATGATTTATCGGATTGAATGAGATCGAGGTAATTACGCGGCCGGTTTGCTTAGCAGCGAGTTATAAATGAGTTCATTATACAGCCGTTCCGTGTAATGGGCGAAGCGCTTGAAAACAGGTTAGAAAAGCCCAGCTAGGTAAATGTAATTACAAAAGATTATATCTAAGCCCACCTAATCTCGTGACTCTGTGCAATATTTGCCAGAGGAACCGGCAGAATTACAGCCAGTGAAGTGACGTAATTAACTGCAACTTGTTTACTTGCTTCATAACGCGCCACTTGATAAATCATAATTTTCACCCTCTTCTGCGCGTCTTACATTTAAAAAAAAAAAAACAAACCTATAGTCTGGTTTATTAATCCTTCGTCGATAACAGTGTCGAGATATCACGCTGATCTTGAATTAGTTTCCATTAAGAAAAAAATATCCGTGATTTGTTGTCCTTATTCTCGAATCTTTAACTTTTGTCGCCATTTTTTTTTATTATTAGAATGTTCTTCCTGAACTAGTTTGAAATATATAATATATATTAAAGAATAATTTTAAAATGTTCAACGATTTTAGAAGTAGATATCTAGTTTCATTGTGAGAATTCTACATACCTTCGAATCAAGACGATTGGTTATACAGTATAGCAGTCTTTTATTAAATTAGTATTTGCAGTAATAACATATCTATCTATGATATAGTTATAATTTTCTAATACACTGGCGAAAAGTTGGAAGATGAATAGCACGAGATAATCGTGTCATTTTATAAAGATGAAATTTAGATGCAATATACATCTCCTAATTCTCATACAACATTCTCATAGACAAGTGACAATTTTATTCGCCACTGTTTACCTACAACAAACATTACTTTATTATACAATCGTCTATGTGCAACACGTAAAAATTTTCGAAATATACTCACAATCAGTAGCTGTTGAACGTATCGAAACGTTCCGATACTTTCATGAGTCACTGAACGACTACAAAGAATTAAACTCAACACGCGAAAACAAATTTCGCGCTCGACGAAATAATGAGACGTGGTTCCTTCTCTTTTCTCATCTTCTATTTGCCTCTTTTTCGATTTGTCAAACAGAAATACGCCAAAGGCATAATTTTTATCGAGCTGCCGGCGAATCGATGAATCCCTCGGGGGTCGCTGGCACGAATACCTGTGAACACAAGCGCAAATGAACTTTCACAATAGCCGCGTGTCCCGGTGGTGTGTGTCGTTTGGTATTCGGGGGTACGTACCAAAGTTGATTCATAATCAACGATCAATCGCGTTGATCGATGGGACGCGAGTTCGCGAGTTAAGTCGATAAACGATACCCAGTGATACGGGGTTTTGTCTAAATGGCTGGCTCGTTAGTATTTCCATGAATACGCAAGTCTGACGAAACTCGCTAATTCCACTGGCTGGAATTTCCAAGTAACGTAATACGATGTCTGACGAGGCTTGGCTAATGGCTGCTCGTGTAATATGATAAGCATACTGCACGAGTTGAAGAAGAATAACATTGTAATATCTGGCTGTAGAGCTTCTTCGTGTGAGGGATATCGAGAAACAGTGAGGTTGATAATCTGGATGATTTGCGTATCGTCCAGGTAATTAGCAGACAGATTAAATTGTAATTTTGATCGAGATATTATTTATTCAGTCAATATCTATTCAGTTCAATTTTGTTTTTCTTCTTTCTTTATGTCAGGTATTGATTAATTCGTTCGTAGAAGAATCTCCAGTTTTTAATTTCCCCTTTTATCAAATTAATCTAAACTCAACGATTCTTTTAATATGATTAATAATTGAGAAATTAATTAACCTTCACCCCTTTTGAAGCTAAATTAAATTGAATATCGATCGACACATCCCCTAGATGAATTTTCAGTTTCAAATTTCCTTTCCCCATGAAAGAAGTTATACAATATATTGATCAATTATCGATCTCTTAAAATTAATTAAAAAAAGAATTGCATCCACTTTTTTTTTTTAATTTATCCATCTAGACAAAGGAACGTCTGTGAAAAGTTTCTCCAAGTGGCTCCAATTTCAAGAGCAAACAGAAAGCACGAAAGGGAAAGAAGAAAGCTACGCTCTAAAAACCTCTAATTCGAAATCATATTCCGGATTCATATTCGGTGGAAACGTCGGAGCGAAGCGGAGATCCGTGAGCCCGATTCCCAACCGCATTCCTGGATTCCTCGGCTGTTGCAGCGTGGTCGCGGTTTCGAGAGCGAATAGGAACCCGGAGGATGATTCGTGAAAGGTTGACCCTCGATACCGCCTGCCCGTTCTCTTTCCAGATTACTTAACGAAACCCAGTTGCGACACACGCACCGAATGGACATTTCCAACCGCAAGCGTTCACCGTGTCTGGCTGGACATGACGAATAATCATAATAATCGGAGAGTACTCGGTTACAGACGATGATCTGGAGTTTAGGTTTCGTGTGTGTTAAGTTTAATTGAAACGTATATTTTATACAGGATATATAAAATGTATTAATGTTAATATATTTTATATGCATTATATAAAAATGTATTTTATACACATAAACATATATTTAATGGAACAAATAATTAATTATATATTTAATAGTATAGTAAATATAATATAAATATAATATATAATATAATATAAAATATATATGATTATATTTAATATTATAATAAATTATAATTATAATATATAATATGATATAAAATATATGAATTATGATTATATATTTAACGTTTCTTCATTCGTTTTTTGTAATTTTCAAGAAAAAAGTATCCTCACTTTCTCACCCGTTGCGTGATGATGATGATTTCATCTTCGAGAAAAACGAACTGACGTTTGTCAAACTAGAGCCTTCACGCTTTAAATTGAGATCAAGTGGATCTTCTTTTAGTTGTAATTACCGACGATCTTTCATTGTCACAATTATGCTCTTCACCGTATATACAATTTGTATCGCAACTGGACGTTAATTTGTGTTCTCGAAACGTTTACAATTCTCGAAATAACTTTGAAACTTTGAAGTTAGGAGTTGACTGCGCTTGAAGGTGCAAGAATGGACATAACAACACGATGCACAAAATTATGAAAACATCCAAAGAAGAACAGTATATGGAAAAGAAAATTTTCCTTTTTATCGTTTTCTTCAATTACGTTCATCAAATTTTAAAAATGAACAAAAGTCAGCAGTCTAGTTACAAATGAAAAAGATTCTCGGTTGTGTCTGTTTCAATTTCATTTCGATATATCGGTTCCATGATAATGTTGTTCCACGGTAGTTATACATATGTATCAGTTATAATGTGCATTGTTTATTAATTTCGGTTGTATTGTTGTTATTTAAACGTGCAAAGTGTACGATTATTATTTGCAAAGTTACAAATTACATCGACAGTTTTTCATCGGTTACGTTTCATCTCCGCTTTCCATCTCTACAAAAATAATCCCACGGTAAATATCCCTAACATCGAGAACGTACGAGGCAAGATTTAGATCCCCTTTCCCTTCCATAAGCTCTCTCTTTGCAAACGAAGCGAAAGAAAGGGAACGACGAGAGCGCGCTTGTCACGGGGCATTCCTTTATCTGCAGCCTCGAGATGGAACGTGCCGTGATTTAATTCGAACTTAAAACGCGTGCACGACGACGCTCGCGAGTTCGCGGTTGCGACGAAAGGGACGAAGAAGAAGGAGAACCAACGAGAGTGTCGAGGAATCGATGCCTCGCGCCAAGAACGTTTCAGAAACCCCCTATAACTCTGTGCGAACGTTTACAGAAATCGTACGTACGTTGAACGTTCGCGTTTGCAGCCTCTTATCAACGTACGAAAATACGAGAGGGTATCGGTCTGTTTTGCACGCGTCTCGTGTCGTTGATTGCAACCGAAGAAATCATTGTTGATTTGATGCATTTCATTTGCAATTCTTCTCAATCTGTTTATATTCTATGATATTTGCTGCGTTACACGTCAAAATTCTGAGGTTCAGAACACCAATTTTAATTATATTTACTATAATATAATCAACACTATAATTAAATTAGAGACTTTTGACAAATTTAGCACTTGGAAAAAGTTGAATATACTTTTTATTCTGACTTTTTTCCTTTTTAGTTCGCAGAATTATCGTAAAAAAGTTTATGAATGGAGAAATTGAAACAGCGTAATTACAAGACTCTTTGAACTTTGATACTTTGAGTTCTTATAAATCTGGAATACTGAAATAAGACGAAAAACCCATTAAACGATATTTCGAAGGAGCTACGTGTAGTCTTTTATTGCATGAAACAATGTTTGATACGCGCCGTCCAATAATGATATTAAAAAAAACATAACGAAGACAATGAAACGTTACATAAATCTTACGAACACGATCATTCAAGTTCAAGTTAATTCCACGCTATACTAAGGGTTGCAGCCTCGTACGATATATTCCAATTAATGTGAAGAAATTCCAAAGACTCGCCATTCGCGTCCCACGATTTTACGAAATTAAAAAGAAAAAAAGAAACACCCGAGTATTTATACAATGCGATCGTTGCTTGATTCTCAATGACTTAATCGAGTCAACGAGGCACGTCTCCAGACGAACGTGCACATTCTCGGCGAAGTTCTTCGTCGAGAGACAAGCGGCCGGAATTAATTGGCTGGATCTTTGTTTGGCAAAGAATTCACGGCAATGATCGCCGAGGGAGTATTACACGAATCGCGAGAGAAGACGCGGCCGAGATTCGAGAGTTTAATTAAACGTCGAGTTACATCGGGGGCCTCCTCTCGGCACGATGATATTATTGCCTCGATTCCGGTCGCCTAACGTTAATGAGTTTTACTCGCCCGCCCGATGAAGGAGCTGGGGTGATCTTCGTTTCAATTTTGACATCCTCCCGATTTATTAAAATGATATTCCCAGCTGCTGGTCCCGCTACCTTCCCGTTTCTATTACTTTCCACGTCGATCCGTGAAAGGTTATTCATTTCTCAGTTTCTTGGTAGCGTTAGGGTTTTACATGGATCTTGTATTCTAAATTCCATTCGATTAAATTTATACTTAACGTTCCACTGTCGGCTGGGAATGAATATAAAGTATCGTGTTTCTACAATGGAAAATGCGATACGTTTTACTATATAAACTGTAGCAATTGTATTCTTTTTCAGAAGGAAGCAGCTATCTAATTTTGTAAAATATTTTCGAATGATTTTTGTTAATCTTTAAATGTTTAATAATAGATATTAATTAGTTTTCATTGTTTCTTTTCTCTCTCGTGTAGCTTGTACAGCCTCTTGGATTTTTGAATTATTTCCTTCTCTGCTGCATTTTTAATTATGCAAATATCTTGCTAGAACTTCCTTTTGTAAGAATATTTTCGTTATCTTTCAATTATTAATATCTCTGCTCTTTCTTCCGCTTCATCGCTGAAAACCTTATTTTCGATATCTTTTCTCCATCGCTGGTATCGAAGAAATTAAATTGTTCAATATTAATATTAACCTTAAAATAATATGGTTAACAATTGACATCAAAATAAATTTTAAAACAAATATAGTACTTGGCTTGAAACTTTTGACGAGACCCGTACACCTTTTTAACATTCACACAATCTCTATCTCTCTCAATCCTACCATTTCTTTCACTTACTTCAAGCAAACTACGCGGACATTCAATCCAGCTAAAACCCCGGTACTCTCTCTCTCTCTTTCTCTCTCTCTCTCTCTCTCTCCGTTCATAACCATGCACTCGCGGTATTCAAAATTCGGCCCACGCAGCAGACAATTTTCCCTTGAAAAAAATTTCAATTCCACTCGCGCGATAAGACGCCGAGAAATTTTTCCTTTTTCCTTTCTTTCTTTTTCTTTTTTTTTTTTTTTTTTAAGAAGACAAACGCTTTTATCCCTAAAATAAATTCGTACGTAATCTCCTCTTCTTCACGAAGACCATCGGAAGTTCTATTAATTTCACTGGTTCCCCATTATTTTCGAGGTAGCTCATGCAAATGCCACAGCAACCGGACAGTTTCACGGTGGAAGGGGGAGGGCTTAGCGTTTAATAATTTGCATGACGCATTACATACGTAAAGATGCGTTCCGCGGCCAGCCCTTATGTATAATGCATGCGCTCTTTAGCATTTTATCGCGCCGCTACTTCCGCCGGCGATTTACCTTCAAAGGGACAAACCTTCCACCAGCCGCACGGTTCATCTGCATATCGCCTAATTAAATTTCGTCCACGTGCGAGAATGAAAAGAGAAGAAGAAGAAAAAAAATGAGATCCGGGCGTCGATCTGAACTCGTCGTCCGATCGATGCGGCACTTGGCTCAGTCGCCAGAAGGGTAGGAAAGGTACAAACGAGGGAGAAGTTGCGAGGATTTTTGCGAACCGCTCGAAAAACTCTAGCCAAGCGTGAAAAGACGATTCTTTCGTCGATAAGATTACGTCTCCGTTTGTCCTCGCCTTCTTTTTTTCTTTCTTCCTTCGCCACTTTTCATCTAGGATAGAGCGATCGAGCCTTTTCATCGACCTCTGTGAAAAACTTCGTGTCTCTTTTGCACTTTATCGAAGTGAAGGTTTCTTTGTTGCATCGTCGATGCTCGATTACCTTCCTCGTTTTTCCTCTTCTTTTTTCGGTGGATTCGCGAGAAGCTTATTTATAAGTCGATTGTTAGTACTTTGAAAAGTTTAAAGAAGTCTCTCTGCTTGCTAGAAAGTGTATGAAGCAACTTTATTTTAATTTTCAACTTATTTCTGTTGGATTTATTCGAAAGCTCTCTGCTTCGTTTCAAAAATTCTATGTAGATTTTATGACATATTTTATTATGAATGTTTAATATATTTTACAATGTATCAAATATATTAATATAAATTATACAATATAATGGTTCAACAGTTTTTTTAATCTTCTTTGTTCGATCAAGAATTCTTGATCGTTGATTTAGTAGAACGTAAAGAGAGGCTCTTCTTTGCTTCATCGTTGGTATCAGTTCAGAAGTATTTGCAAAACCCACGTTTCAGAGCAAACTATCAGATACGAAGAACATTGCGTTACACTACGTTGCGAGCCACGATAATGATTTGTCAACATTGCGCGGAGCGCAAACGTGCGCGCGATCATCCGATTCCACTGCGGCTGAACACCGACCCTCCATTTCCACTGCGAGTTTTCGGCTACAAACATGGTAATCTCGCCCGTTTCCGCGACTCAACGTCATTCGCGCGCTTTTCACCAACGAAATCGCGGCAAACGCACATTGTTTTTTACAATTTCTCACGCTTTCGACGGTCATATGTATGTAAAACACACACACACACAAATGTTATAAAAATACCTTTATTATTTTTCGTGGATTTTATAGAATTTTCGTGGTTTTGCTTTGACGGAAAACAAAGGTTTTGTAAAATCGAGTACATACATACGTTATACCTGCACAATACGTAATTGTGTAAATTGTGAAATACAGTTGTTCACGAAAATATTCTAATAGTTACAAAAGTATTATTTTATGAATACGTTATGAGTGTTATTCAAAATACTTTGAAATTCTTTTGACAGTATCGCGATTATATTGGTCAAGTTTGAAACGAACCGAAAAATCTGACATTTAATATTTAAATGTTCAGTTAACTATATTATAATATCCAATGGCACCATCTTTAAAATTTATCACGCATTTGAAATTGCTGCTCATACTGTATATTGATTTTTTACTAAATACACCTACTTTTCGTAAATTTTATAGAATTTCCGATATTTAAATGTTTAAATATCTAGTTAAATATATTGTAACAAAGTCGGCTGGCGACCCATGAGAGAGTGGGGTTTATGTGCGGCGAGGAAATTTCAATGTAGTGGGGAGATCGATGCAGTGGAGGGGATAGCGCTGAGGAAAGTGGGGGCGCGAACTCGTGTACCGCCAGTTTGCCTACCTGGCTCTGTGTTATAACATGAAATGGCTACTCATACTATATTTATTTTTTACTAAATATACCTTTACAATAATAAATCTCTTGCGACAGATTTTCATGGCAATGTAAAATATTTTGTACTACAATATCAATCAAATAATTATAATTCCTTAATCAATATAAAATGATTCTTTTACGACAATTGTTCGAGTACTTTTACGAGCTAGATATTTAACGCAGATTGTTTAATCTAAAACACGATTCACATAACGATTCTCGAAAGAACTAGCTCTAGTATTTTACATCGTCGCAGATGAATTTGCTTTGAAGCAGAAGGAGGATTTCTAGTCGAAGAAGCGGCGCGTGAGTACGAAAAAAAGTCGCGGTGAGAGAGTGGCGCGTGAAAGGATTCGCTCGAGAAGTGTCGATGGGATCTTCTTGGAGTCTGGCAACTGGTCTATTTTATCGCCCGCCGGATAAGATTAAGCGAATCGAGTGAAAGGGACGTCTCTCCGGGCCGGTTCAGTGGCCGTGTCCCGACATTATTCGAAGTTTAATTTGCGGCCGGTGTCGCAATCTTAATGCGCTCGCAGGATTTGCATCCTATGAATTTAATACGTCTCGAGTTCGGGCAACTCGATAGCCAGTTGGCCAACAAGCCTCCTCCGTTAATCGTCGATCAGCAATTCGATTGTGGGAAATACGAGCGAGCCGACACCGATGCAACGAGAGTTCCTCGTGATTTTTAGCAGCCTCGCTCTTCCTCCTTTTCCTTTTCCCTTTCACTCGAGCCCCTCTTCCTCGAGAAAGAGAGAATTACTCTCGACGATCGTGGAACGAGGGATTCGTGATCGGATTTCGAAAGTGTTCGCCTCCGAGCTTCTCATTGTGATGTTTTAATTCTGTCGATGATGTTCCTTAAATTCAATTTCTCGGTGATTTTCGTGGACGAGAGTTATCGGCCGATTTTTCAATTTGCTCTCTCGGAGAAGAGCGATTTTTCAAATTCAGTTCCTTCTGAGAGTTTCTCGAAATAATTGGGAGATCGTCGGTAAAGAAATTAAATTGTTACATTCACGAGGAAATGTCTAATTAAACAAATCATTTGGAAGATTGATTGTTAATTGAATTCTTTGGAAGATTTTTTTGTAGAACGAGAATTATTCCTCGATAAATTTTCTAGTATCATTTACAAGATCATTCTCATCGTCAATTAAGATCGTTCATCGATTCTACATATGCTGGAGATCTTGTTATCTGATATCTCCTAGGAGGACTGTAAATCACCATGATTTCTCATAAGCCAGCGCGTAAATCATCCATTCAGAATTTCCATTCCACTCTCGTGGAATTTCGCCTCGTATCGTTATACCGCGATACCGGTATGCAGCTTCAGAAATTCATAAACTCGCCGCGAGGACGTTCGATCGCGATCTTTTGAAATTAAATAGAAAAAAAAAAAAGAAAACGAGATACACGGCAGATCTCGTCGTTTACGGCCGTGTGAATCTCTTTGCGAGTCTCGAATGAAAATGGGGACGAGTCAGGGGAGTTGGTCCACGTTTGCGTAACCGATGATTCACGGGTTGAGAGCGGGTTGCTACTCACCGAGAACGGGGTAAGAAAGGCGCGACCGATATTACGGGCCTCGGTGTCAACGTTCCGACCGTAATTTATGTCCGCGAGATCGTTCCACGTTCCTTCTCACTGTTCGTCGAGCGGGGGTTTTATTGCGCGCGAGACGTTGGCATAATGCAAGGCGGCGCGTCTCGAGCCCGTCCATCGCGTTGGATTTATAGAGCTCGCGCGAGAGAGAACTCGCGAGGAAAGAAGTATTCTATTGTATTTACCTCGTCGAGCCCGTCTCTCGAGCTTCCAAATCGTGCTGTCGTTGAGTAATTTGCTTCCTTCCCTTAGCCTCTCTGGAGGGGAAATGATTGCCAGAAAAATCCTCTTGTCCTTCCCACGACGATGAATTTTTTTATTTAATAGGACAAAAAAAATTTCACGATATTTAATTCTCAGAAATTCGTACTTTTTTTTCTTTTAATTAGAATATCGAATAGTATTGTTGGGCGATACTTAAGATAGTAGTTGAAGTAAAATTGTATATTTCTTTCTTGGTAGGCGTTGATAATGAAATTAAGTTAAATTGAAAATTCCGAAATCAAATATAATCAAATAGATAATAAATGTCACAGTTATTAACGCAGTTAATGACGCAAATTATTCATTTCATATTTCACTTAAATTAACCTTCAAATAACATCGTTGAAATCCCCCGACTAAATTGAAATTCTGATTCTTGATCAGTGTCTTTCGTTTATTTAAAACATCGTTCTCAACGTGATCAACGAATACCTATTTAGCAAGCCGTTAGAAGGAAATAAAACGCCGTGCGTAGGCTTCGAGAGAAAGGAGTTTCAGAAAGGTGTAAGAATAAGATTGGAATCATCGGCTCCGTGGGACACGTTCCACGTAGGTCGGCATGATTTACATCGGTATTGATAATCGTGGTAACGTGACTCTAGAAAACGAATGAAACGCGAAGTTGGAGTATTTCGATCCGATTGAACGATTGGGGCACAGATTCTCCCGTGTCACGGTTACAAAATCATTTCGTCCCACGCGAATTCCACAAATTCTATTTCGACGAATCAGAACATTGCGTTGTATCGGAATTTGGTGTAGGATGAGATCGGTCGATACACGATACGGATAAGATCACAACAGTCAACGGAGTGTCAAAATAATTGAGCGCGGCACGCGCAATAAATCGTGGGAAGTAACGAAGCATCGTCCACTCGGGGGTTCGTCGTTCGTTCATTATCCAACTACGAAACTATTTCGAAACGTGGTTCGAAACTTGTCACCCTTCCCCCGGCCTGTAGAACCGCTCGCAGCCATCCGAACAATGTCCGGGACTCGGTTTCGACCCTCGGTCCAGGGATGTCCGGACACGGCGCGTGCACCGCGTTTAATGTTCCAGCGAATGAGCGCAGTCATTAGGGGCCATAATCATCGGCGACGTCTAATTGTATCGCACAATGATCGATGCCGCTCTATTCCAACATTGCTAACTATACCCCCGGGGGTTCGCCAAGTTGCTAAACTTGCTAGTCTCGCTCGTCGTCTCGTTCCCTGCTAATTAATGCATCGTTAACGACAAAATGTGCATGTCTGTTTAACGTTAGGGAGCTTTACCTCGAACGCACGAAATGGCCAGCTGGCTGCTGAATTTTGTTTTGTGACGACGCGGCGTTCATGTTCCAATCGTTGAGATTTTCATTTTGTCTTAATGACAACTTGGACGAACAAGGATTATTTATTTAACGTTAGAAATGCCAGAATAATTCCAAAGGAAAAGTCACGTTTGTTCCTGGAAAATACACTGTAATTGTCTTGGAAAAGGGCGCCGATTAATAATTCGAAAGAAATTTATACAATCTACATCGAAATTATCAAGTCCTTGATGTTAAATGTATCGTCACTTTGAAGAAATCGTAGAACTTCCAAAAATATCGGTCAGTCAATCGAGTTTTACCAATTTTTCTGAGCAACCCTCTCTCGTTTCATTTCCATTCTTTTCACAATCTTCGTTCCCCCATCCACGCGAAACGGATGCACGCTGCGGAGAACGTTGCCACGGCAACGTTGTTACAGCAGCTTGATAAACACATCGATAATCACCGAGCGACTCTGTTTGTAGAAAACCGACGTGGGAATCCCCGAGACAGGAGGTTTCAATTAGAACGCGTAATCTTCGAATTGTTCTGTCGTGGATAATTGGACGAGCGTTGGCCGATCGTTCGTTAGTGCTGGATATTTAATTAGATACAGGCACGATGGAACGTCTAGCCGGCGTTGACCTCGTCAAATATCCGGTGTCTGATTGCGACCAGTCGGGCCGTGCGGATTAACTAAATAATAATCGTGCACGTTCCTCTTCCTCTCTGTCTCTCTCTCTCTCTCTCTTTCTCTCTCTGTTTCACCGTTTCTCATCACGCACGCATCGCACCCTGTAATTAATTACGAAGAGGAGTTTGTATCGCGGGATCCACTTACTTTCTAATCTGACGCGATACCATTTCATCCGGTTGATGAATCCAGGCCCCGGCGATTAATTAGACCCGGACGTGACCGACGAATTCGTTTCCTCGCTCCGGTTTGTCCCGCGAGCGGTAAAATTGCGGCCTCCGCGAGAAAGTGACGTCTCGCGCCAGGCATAATGAACAGTCTCGTTCTTTGAATGGCTCGCCTTAATGGCTCGATGAGAATTGGATTTGCTGTAACAAATTGCTTCGAGGAATTACTCGCGAGCTTCCAGGGACAAAAAGAAAGAGAGAGAGAGAGAGAGAGAGAGAGAGAGAGAGAGAGAGAGAGAGAGAGAAGAGGCAGCGCCTGCGAAGAATTTTGATACTCGACAGCGTCTACCGGATTTCTACTAACTGTGGAAATATTCCGCAAAATTGTTTCGGGAATTCGACGCCAGAAGAATTCGAGGCGAGACGGAGGAATTTGGATTGGCCGTAGGATTCTAGGTTGTGGACGGAAATTTTGAAAAATCTTTCGTTTTTGAACTGGAAACAAAGAGCAGTGCAGAGCTTTTCATACTTTGAATCAAATAATTGAGGGAGACGAAAGTATTTGGAATTTGAATTTTGGAAATTTTTGGACAATAGAACAATCGCTTCTTCTTGAGATTCAATTTTGTCTGGTCAGACACTTTTCACGTATTCTGTGGCTTTTTTAATTATCCAACATTTTTAACGTACGACGAAGACGTCACGTGCATTATTTTTGAGCATGAAGATACGTCTTCTTACATTTACTGCCCCCAAGATATTTAACAATAAAGCCACAAGTATGCAAGGTATATGGCTTAAAATGAAGTTAAAATGAACTCTATTCAGTTATATTTGTTATGAGTCAGTACGAAAAATTGTCAAAATGTCCTACATTCATGTATTTGTTTGTGTATTATATGTATTTGATATAGTACCAAGTTTTGAAGTTTTGTAAACTTCATCTTGTACTTTATGTCCCGAGCATTATGCTCCTCTGGCAGTAGAGGATTAAAAGGCTTCGACGGTACAGTAGATCCTTATTAAAACTTCGTTATATTACCTGAACGGAATGTTCGATAATAATAAATGATTTTCCAATTATTATCAGACATTTTATTCCGGTAATATAACATTTATTAGATATTAAATATTCGAACAATGGAATAATGTTTTAACATTATAGGAGAACGTACTATTATAACCACAATGTATATATTATGATTATACTATACGTAATTAACGCGTAAAACACATTGTACGCAACAATATACATAGAATAAAATAATTTAATACTCTTCTGTTTAAGCAGTAAAATAAAACAATGTTCGACCAATACATACACCGGATATCATAACGTTAGATTTTTTTTTTTTTTTTTTTTTTGATAGTGTGAATTTCAGACATGACAGATTCGATCGTATTTGAGATTGAAAGTGTACAGATGACAATCGGTGATTTCTCGAGCGAGTCGCCAGGAGAAATTCAGCCACCAATCGCGACGGGATTTTTAATTAAAAGAGCATCTTGCGCTTGTGTGCTCTCTTGGCTTGGCTGCCGAGCGGCTCAGCCCGGCAATCAGAAAGGTTCTGGCGTGGCGAAAACACCGAGTCAGGGGTGTAATTTGATTAAAGTTGGATCCAGAGTTATCCGAGCGTCGAATGCAACCGTTCACATCCGTCGAGTATCTGCTAGATGTTCAATTAACGGAATTCCAGCCATTCTCCTCGCGGCTGACACATTCTCTCGGTCTCGTTCCCTCCGTCTTCCCTCTTCCTGCGCTTCTTCTCTATCTGCTCTCTATCTCCTCATAGTTTCACTATTAACTATTCTTCCATTTTCCGGCACGAAATGACGATCGATAAATTTATCAACATTGTCGTATTATGCATTTAAATCGTACGATTTTTTAATCGTGTATTATTATTGTTGAAATTTGGTCTTATACTAAACCTAACCTGAGCTTATATACTCTTTTCCTAACCTAACTTAACCTAATACACTCTTTGAACATCTTTGAGGTTTCAGCAACGACAATTGGTTATTATTGTATCACTGCCGACTTAGAATTATTACGCAAAAAATATTCTAATGAATTAGTATCGAAATCAGTCAATCAATAGAATTTCTCCTTCATCTATTCTTTGTCCATGGTCTTTGTCCCATCAGTCTCGCTTGTTGCTAATTATTGTTCGGATTAAATTCCAGTTCTTATATCTCAAAATTAATTAAATTTTTCTCTCGATCGTGGCATAAACTCGATCCAATAGCTATTTTATGAGATTACGGCTTTGTAACACTCAACAGACGTTCCTGACTTGTCCTTTTTGTACATGATTATTTCATTACTACTTCTGCGTCTTTTACGTCTGTATTCTTCCGTCAATGTACGTCGTCAAACGTATATTTTATTTATAAATTCTCGCGTTCGATCTCTAATTCATCGGTAAACCGGAAGCATCAGGAATTCACCGTCGGAACAACAGAAAACGCGGGAACTACCGAATCGTATAAATTAAACAAGAATCGAACAACTTGCTTGTTGTTCCCCTGCAACGCAAGCACGAAGTAGCGTTGCGAAACTTCCGCCAAACTCGTGCACCGCCCCCTCTCCCAACAACTTTTCACGCCGTACGTTGCAAACGCTGAACATCAACAGGAATTCCTAAATAAAAAGCAGAAGAATCCACGATACGCAGACGAGGCGAAAGTGGGAAGCAAAGGCAACAGCAGTTACGTTGCTGGCGGTGGGTTTTCTCGAAATTCCTCTCTTAGTCCCCCTATTGGGGAAGTTGCCCTCGCGTTAATACAGTCCGGCCGACTTAACTAAGTTACTCCACTTACTCAAGGCTCGACTGCCAGTACTCTTCCTTTATCTCTCCCTTAACCTTTCAGCTTTCTTTCTTCCTATTTTTCCCCTCGTTTCTTCCCCCTCCTTTCCTTTTGTTCGCATTTTGCAACCTCTCGACAAAGTCGATAAAAATTCTGAAATGAAACGAAGCGACAGCTTTTGTCAGCCTTTCGCGAAAGTAAGAGCGAGAGCTTTGCAACGAAACCGCACATTTCTCGACTGTTACCTCTTCTTCTGTCTCTCTTTTGTACGTTTTTTCCCCCCGTTTCTTTCTCTTCTTTCTTTTTTTTTTAGTTCTTTTTAGTTCGTTCGCGTCTTGTAACCCTCTTTACAGGCCTTTTGTAACTCCAGAAGTTCTTAAATAAAGAACAGGGGAATCCGCGATGCAGCAGAGCAGAAGTAAGCTCTTAATGAACGAACAAGTAGAAATTGAAGGCAACGGCAATTTCGTTGCCAGTGGTTTTCTCGAAATTCTAATCTGAGCATCTCGTTGGAGCGGTTGAGAATATTTCGTCGCTGCACCGCGTTACAAAAATGGGCAGTGATTTTTTAGAAAGTGTCGATTTATGAAAATCGCTTTGAGAAACATTACAAAGATCTGTCTGTCTGTGAAAGAAGTTTCATATTTTGCAAAATTCTGTACCAGTTGCAATTATTTCGTAGAAAATAAAATACACAAATATTGCTCCAAATTTTCCTCCAATTTCATCTTTTATGGCAAAAGATTGCTACGAACTTCAAACTAGACTAGCCTGCTGTAAATATAAAAGTATCGAAATCCTCTGACCTCGAATGTGCCAACATTCGGAACTGTCAAAGTAGTCTAGAAATTTTGCAAACATAAAATAATGTATTTCTACAAATTTGAATGATTTTTCAAAAAAATATGTGCAAATAAAAGCTCGCGTGATTTATCGTGTCACATAGCTTTTCCATTTTTCTATTTCAACGTTTCTGATGGAAATTTTATGCTTTAATCGTCGATAGTTCCAGTCCAGCCATATTACTCCAACTATCAGTATCCCGTTTTTCCCGCTTATTTTTTTTTCTCATCTCTTCTCTTCCCTTCCCTTTTCGGCCTGCTTAAAGGAACGAGCAGAACCCCGTGGAAACCGGAAACTGAGGGGCAAAAGAGGTGGAAAGAAGGAAGTGGAGATGGCGTCAGCAGATCCGCGACGTCGTCGTTTCGACGTTGGAGCACGAACGGGGCAGGATTTCGTTGGAGCACGCGTGGCATCGGTAACCTTCCGCGTCGAACGAGAGGGCGGATTTTAACTAAGCCAATTGGCCTTGGCGGTTTTGAGAAACGGGAGGCTTTTTGAACTTGCGCCGCGTCGACGAAAATTGCGAAAGACCGGGGGATTACGAAGTTTTTGCCGTTCTTCGTTGCTCGTTCGTTGCTGGAGCCGGAGGGCGATGAGGGAGGGGGGGGGGGGGGTGAAATTCTTAACACTTGGATCTAGTTTCAGTGGGAGAAGAAAGTAGCGGAGGAGAAAGGGAAGGGTTTGTAATCGATAACGACTGTAATTAAAGGCGTCGACCGTTTCACTTTCGTTCGAGGAAAAATTAAGCGAAGCAAAAGGGTTACGTGTTGACATTTTTCGTTAAAAATTTCGCTGCTTTCATAGTATAGTCATTTCCTCTCTTCCAAGGTTTAAATTTTTTTTAGGAAGTTTGAGAATTGATGAAAAGCGTGTTAAATAGAATGTGCATATGCATGTACGTGTTTCTTTCGATAAAATTAGTTTCTCTTGTGTTCTTTCTTTCTTTTTCTTTTTTGAAGTAGTTTCACTCACGTTCGAGAAAGAATCAAGTGGAGAAGGAGGATGAAAAGTTTCTTGTTGCTTTGGCAATTTTGTAGGTGTAACCTAAATTTAACGTGAAAGTGAATAAAAGTGAATGAAGTATAAGATTCGCGTCAGAGAAATTAAAATACAAGTAGTAAGTAAAACTTTATAGTACAGTAAATAAGAAAGGCTTTTATTTACACATTTTGTGAAAATTTGGAAAATTTTCAATGAGAAATTACAAATTGATCGTTTTATTCACTCTGGTAGTTTCAGCAGAATTTTTTTTATAGAGCAGTGGATGATCCAAATTGAACACGGATGATCCGTATCGAACACGTTTGCGAAATTAATAATGTATATAATTTAATACCTTCCATCAAAAATCGATCAAGGTAAAAAATTTATTTGCAGCGTGTAAATAAAAAATCTGTATGAATTTTTCGATAAATGAAAGAAAATAACAGGATTCTAGAACTAATTTTTTAAATTCTTGTAGAAAATTTTTTAATTCTTGGTTTCTGTGAAACGTATAATCATAAGATAGCGATTTTAACGAAAGATTTTAATAATTTTTTTTTCCTATTGGAAAGGGCAAGTAATAGCGAAATTACCAACATTTCTAACGCTTGTCGCGGAATATGTCAACAATTAAATATCTGATCGATCCATTACGTGAACGAACGGGAACGTGTAATCAACGCGATGGAGACGCTTGTAGTCTGATTGTCGTCGACCGGTAAACAGCATTAGGAACTAACATCGCGCGAATGTATCATTTCCCTGTCAGCCTTCTGACCGATTGAATCTGAAATTGGAAGGTAGATGATCAGCGGCCGGATGAAACCGATCGAACAGATCTGTGCCAGCGTCGGGTTGGTTCAATTTCAAATATACATCGTTGGTCAATCTCGTCGGACTTTTGATCCGGTTTCGATTTACTCCTGCTTAATCTCGCGCGGAGAGAATTCTGCTCGCTCCGACGTGACATATGATATATAATTGAGTTTGAATAACATTTGTTCGGAATTAAATATAATTTTAATTAATTGGAATTAGAATGTAGAATGTATGTATGTATATATATCTGCTGTGAGTCGAAAATTTTGAATCATTTTTTTATTCCAAAACAATAAAGTTAGTATTAAATAGTAATATTTCTTACTTGGATAATTCATATTCACTTTGTGCAATTTTCAAATAATTTTAATTGATAATCAATTCAAAAGAATAGCCGAATAATGACAAAATCGTCGGAATTTGCTGATTCATTTATTTCTCGTAAAAATTGACAATTGAACTTCTAGATATTTTCTTCGCCTATGGACTTTGTTATTAGTAAATTAAAAATTCTGTAATTTGCATAAACTTCTGCTTTAAATATTCCAAGATCCATACGTTCGCAGGCGAATAAAATAATAGAGATAGAAAGTACAAACGAGCCCCTAAAGTGGCGCAAGAGGGAACACGCGAAATATAAATTCAAAGATTGAAGATATTACTTAAAAAAACGTGACGACGATGTTTTAATTTCCAAAATTAAAACACTTTCGTCTCGATGTATTAGGAGACTCGCAAGAATCTTCTGTGATCCTAGACTTCTGTGCAGCTGTGTACTGTAATACTCCAGTAGAGTAAAATTAGATCCTGATCTAGATCTCCGCACTTTCTCATGGAGAACATCTATAAAGAAGACGGGAGGTTCATCGGAAAGTCCTCGACCCGGTTTTTCAACGATTGCGAAACCAGTCTGTAGAAAGGCACGGCCTACCGTTGTGCGACTAATTAACAATCGTTCTAAGATTTCTCAGTCTTGCTTCATCACCAGCTTCTAATCATAGAAACAATGCCATGCTCTTTAAAATTCGTGTTTCCTTAAACGAATAATTTCTCTCGTTCCTGCTGGAAAATGCGACCAAACTCATCCAGTTGCATTACACGCGCAATTCTAATGATTTACTCGACGGTCAGCCGCGCGATTAATAATACCTGCTCGCGGTTGCGTTTTGAAGAGACGATTATAACTTTACAAACGACTATAAAGTTGTTTGGCACAATCCATGGCACGAAGACCATGGTTTCACGCGAAGATACGCGTAAGATGGGTGCTATAAATGCACACGATTTCACGTATCTCGAGAATGTTGACGATACTTTCATTGGTTGGGAATTATAGAACGATTCAGTTTATAATCACACCGTGTGCAAAAGGTTTTCGAATGAGGTGACTGACGTTCGAAAATAATCAAAGAATTTAATTCAGAAGGAATTTGAAGAGTTTAAGAGAACTTCTCAATGTCTTTCTGTCATTTTTTTATTAACTATTGTATTTATTATGAAACGGATAAAACTTCAAATTCGTCTATTTAAGAAATATTCGTTCAGAATATTCTGATTCTGTAATTCTGAGACGAGAAAATATTTTTAGTAGTCAGAATTTCGTTTCTTTAATTATTGTTTGACATTCGATCGCTATTTTGAGACAGACAGGAACATTTCTAAATATTGAATCAACTCTCTACAAATAGATTTTGACTTACTAAATTGCTGTTTAATGTGTAGTTATTTTAAAACAGGAATAAATGCTTCCGGCGCAGAAATTAGCTTTCAGAATCGGAATTTCAATGGTGAAGCTTGTGAACATTAAAGCAACGAAATGTAGAAAACTGTAAAATTTTCAAAACGTGTAACTTTCAAGTTGTATTTTGTACAATCGATTGATATACATTTCTCGTACGTGCACCTCATGTATTTACACATGTACCTTCGTGTCTACGTATAGAGTCAGAAAAAGACAAAGAGGAAGACTATTACCACGAGTGGAATCGTAATTGATACTTTCACTGCCGTACCTGTTGATCGAAGATGATTCCTGCTTATTTTAACAGCAATGCATCTGGATTTCTGTTCCTCCGTGACAAACTCTCCGCGGAGATTTCATATTTCATAGTATTTCGAACTCTCACCGGGACTGATCAAAGCAATCAATTTTCTCTATTCGTTGGATGCAATTTCAATGCACTTCTCCATTTCCTACGTATCGTTGCTCGCGACGAAGACGATGACACGTACTCTTGAACGTGATGATGATTTTGGAAAGAAATGGCGAACGTTAGACCAAAGTCAAATATATTCTCGAAATATTTAATACTTGGTATACAAATCACTGCTGCAATAATATGTATGATACGAGAATCATAGAGGTGATTAAAGCACGGATTTTTATGTAAATTTACATTTTTAAGAATTTAAATTAAATTTTATAGAAAGCACTGTGTGTATGCCCTCGCGGCAATATTTTATTCTATAATTTTACATTTTAACGTTCCCTGCAAATGTATAAAAATCACGAAAGGGGGTATTTTTCATTGAAAAACGCACGATTTCCACGAATGTCAATATTTTTTAATACTGACGAATATATTCATGGAAACACCTCTAGACTAAACAACACGCTGACGGTAAACTATAGATTTTTATGCGGATTTTTACGAAATTTCAAAGTGTAAATATTTACAGGATGCACTCAATACTGTATAAAAAGAGCCAAAGTTATTTAAAAAAATTGTATAAAATATCCAAAGTACACTCGTTGCTCTAATTTTTAACACGAGAAACGAGTCTTCAATTTCAATGTATCTACAAAAATATAAATTTTCGTTGTCCAGTTATTGTTTCAACGATGGTAATCTCAACAGGGATAGAAACTAAATTGAACTGTCATTACACAAATTTTCCATTGGCATAATATTATATTATTAATCAATAATATATATGAACAATATAAATTTTCCATTGATATAATAAAATTTCTATTAATTTCATTATAGAAATTGTAACGAAAATTAACAGGAATTTTATATACAATATGTAATCGTTTTATAATAAAATTAATATTACAGACGTGGATAGACACGTCTGCAATGCAATAAAGAAACGGTCGCGGTCGTACACTTTTGGAAGAGATTTGGAAAAATATTTTCAGATAATGATATTACAAATAGTCGCGATTGCTTACGAAACGCATCGGCGTGGAATCAACATCCGGCTGTATTCCGGTGCATCACTTGCCGGTGTCAATAACACGCGAACGGATAAGCCATCGACATTGCAAGCAGACTGGCACGGGATACAGACGCGCGTATGTCGCGGCTGTACACGCGCGTGACAGCTCGATGAACCGGGTCTGATCGTTTAGAACACGGAATCTCTTTTATCCTTTTTCGCTGCGCGAACGATGACAACGAATGGCCGCCTGCTAATTCTTCGATACGTATAAACTACCACCGACGGATTAATAGCGAATATCATAGTTCTTGCAGAGGGATGATCGATAGCTCGAAACGATTCTGTTTTGTCGTAGCGAAAGTTTTTTTTAAATTTGGACGTGAATCGGAAATGTTGGTTTTCAGTTTCAGGTTCAAAATTGTGGAAATTATGGAAAATTTACATCGATATTCATTTTGTGCGTTTGATGATTAGTCATCGGGTTTGTTTTCGTTAGATTTATTTCATTGCATATTGCAATGTTAATTTGGTTTAGTTTAGCTACAATTCTTCGTACAGTTTATAAACATAAATTGTGATCGTAATTTGATGGATCGAATTATTCTATTAAAATACGGCTTTCTTTGTACACTAAACTGAATTTCAAAAGTAATGACAGAAATTACAAAGCATTGATACACAATCCCCTTGGAAATTCGAACGAAAACACAAATCAAGAATATTTCCTTCCAATAAATCTTTTTCTACGCGTCTAAAACGGACTTCGAAAATAAAATCGTGGAAGATTTACAGAGTTCAAAGAAACGTTTTAAAATACAAATTTAAAATACGAACCAAATTAATTTTTGCTTTTGCTCAATTAAATATTTGAAAAGTAAAGAATAGAATCTACGAAAAATTTATAAAGCCTGGAATAATTCCCCGGAAACAGGAAGCATAGCGAATCGAAAAAATATATAGTACGAAACAGTATTTATTACTCCAGATTAGCAGTAAATTTCTTTGAATTAAATGCTCCGAACAAAAGAGAGTCGACGAGACAGGAACAAATCTTAAAATACAATTGCTCTGGTGACACGAAGCAAAAAGTCAAAAAAAAAAAAAAGAAAAAAAATAGAACCGACTCTAAATTAAACATCCTCGTCTCCGCGGTGATTTTCTGAAACGTTCGTCGAATAGAATGAGCAACGAGCTGATGCGTGGCAGCTTGGAAATCGGCGGAAACGGCCGGAGCGACCAGTGGGACCGACCGAACGACTCTCGTCAGGGGGGAGTTGCAACAAAGTCGATTGTGCCGGTGGCGTAATTCGAATCGCCGATTGAACGGGCAACGCTGGGCGCACCGGGTTAAAAGCGTGCTTCCTCGACTACGTTTGTCCCTTCCTCTCACCCTTTTCGTCGAACGTAAAAAAAAAAAAAAGAAAAAACAGAGAAAGAAATAAAAATAAAAATAGAAAAAAAGAAAAAACGAGAGGAAAGAGAGGAGGGGAAAAAACACGCATGCTCGCTCGGCGAATAGAAAGAAAAAACAAGAGAGCGGGGAAAAAAAAGGGACGCGAGGCTCGACCTGTCCCGGCCCATTGAAAAGTTTCGCTGCGTCGATGTTCACTCCTCCATCCCTTTTCATTCAGCCTTGTTCCCCGGCTGTTCCCGTTTTTCTTCGTTGCCACGCGCGCGTCCAACCCGGGATTATCCCGCTTTCTCTGGATTCGTCCGTTTTCGCGAAAAACCGGATCACTCGACGTTGTCCGGTTTATTAATACCCGGAGCCGTTTCGCGGGATCGCCGTCAAAATTTTCGCCCCCGTATTTCAACGAGACGAAGCAAAAATTGAGCGATGGGGATTGGCTTTGTGCGAAATAGGCGGCAGGCCGGGTCTGCGGCGCCTTTGTACGAGTATAATGGAGGCTTGGTGAATTTGATTTTCCGTCTAATGAGCTTCACTCGGAGTGTGATTTTACGTGCTGGGTTATTTCTGTTTGTTTGTAACAGCATGTTGCGTGTTGGGAGATTGTAAGTAGTGTAAAACACGCAAGGCAGACGGAAGTCTTGATGAATGGAATGGAATGGGATGTATAATTGCATCGAGTTTTCTTGGTATTTCACGCCTTGATACGTGATGTATTTCCTATTTTGAAAAGTGGAATTGTTACAATTCTTTCTAAATCCATATTCAGTTTGATTGGTCATCATTTTATTATATATTTTTCATTTCGTTTAAATTTTACACGTGACGGAATGAATTACAAGGGAAAATTCCCTTGTGAAACTTGAATAACAGAGATAGCTCGACGGAAAGTTCCAGGTCAATATTTTTAATTATTAGAATTTTGTACTTTCAAGGAAGAAATGAGGAAAACACATTTATCAAACAGAAAACTGACTGTCTTATCTAGTCGATAACATTTAGTCGATATTTAGTTGATCCGTATTTAGCGAAGTCAAATATAATTAGCAGAATTGTTAAGTAATATTCTGCAAGAAATGAAATACAGAACAGGTCCAAATTTCTTTTTTCTGAAACAATATCATCAATGGAAAAAATTTAGTCAATAAATTCGACAAGTAGGATTTAGAGTCTTCCGATGTACTATAAAAGCACAAACTTAATTTCTACCATCCAGTAGAATGATAAATTGATGACAGAAGACATTCGTATTAATAATTTGTATCGAACGGTAATAAAATATATTTAAATGAATTCGCACAAACTGTTCTGACTTGTACGACTAATTAATAGATACTGTGTCAAGAAGCAATTGATTGAAACAGCACCATTGAACCGATCGAATATTAATAAAACTGAAGTGCATGAAAAACGACCACGATCACGTTTCAAAAATTCCTCGTCGTACGAAAATTTACGATCCTTTGCGCTGACTGACACCGGACACGCGCGGCGTACGCACGATTATTAGGATAGCCAAAGCCACGTTATCGAATACCGCGTTATAATTGAAAAGCTTCGGAGCGAATCAACCGCCAATCATGCGAGCGACCGCTACGAAGCGGACAACACCGGCCCCTCACGACCACGCTCGATCCTGAACGCGTTCCAAAGCGGCGATCAACTTCCATTAATTAAAGGACGTCGGTGTGCGGCCTTGCGTCCACGTGTCAACGTCAATCCCCGCCGCTAGAAACTTTTCACGCCGCAACCCTTCTTCGCGATGTCGCGGTGGACGATGTCAAACGACGCCTCGCACGGTCCACGGGGGCGTTTAGTGGTCGAGCTGTGAAACACGCGGCCACGATCGAGGGACGGTTGTCCTTTTCAGATTGAACGGAACGGACAACGGTTGTCCATTGTGTCCGGACAACCAACAGATACACACGCGGCGCTATTTTGTTCAACTAGATCGTTCACCATTACGGAATTTACAGAGTTGGTGAGACTTTCGTCGAATTTCGGGAAGCTACAGAAACGTTGCGGAATTTTGTTCAGTATTTTGCAGTGAGAATTATAATTTTTTTTATTGTTTTTGATATGTTGGTATTTTGTTGTAATTATACATTCGTACGATTTGTATTGTATTTATAATGTATACATTATATGTATATTTGTGTGATACGTACATTACTGTACGTACAAATAATTGGACATTTAATATAGTTACTAAACTGCGAATTTTTATGCATTGAAGATGCAGAGATGCACATAGCAAGCAAACATATATAAAATATCTGAAGAGGGATGTTATAATTCTGTGTAGAAGAAACGAATCTTCTGTTTAACCTCTTGCGCTAGTAACACGGATACCATAACGAGTGACCAAACCGTATACGATAATTCTAACCGTATACGTCGCTTTCTTTTGAATTCATCGGTACATCACTGAATAAAAATTACTAAGAAGTGAAAAATAAAAACCGTATACAATAATTCGTCGCTTTCTTTTTGAATTCATCGGTACATCACTGAACAAAAATTACTAAGAAGTATTAAACTTCTTAATAAACTTTCCACTTCTGTAACTTCGTGTAACATTTGAAACGCATAATAGTCCAAACTTGTGCATGTAGCAATTATAATTGAAAATCTGCCAGTCTCCAAGATATCCCCAACAGAAATTTCTCCGAAACGTCGGTACCATTATTTTATTATTAGACAGAATAATGGCGTATTAATATAGCTGAAAGGTTACCGGGGCTACGTTTTAACGATTGTCTTCCCCGTTCCTCTCGACGAAGTCGCCTGGAATTGGCGGCACGTGTAGAGTGGCTCTTAAAAAATTGAATTACGCCGTTCGGAATCGTATCACGTTGGACGAGACGCATAAAGGGACGCGCACGGATATAATGCATCTCGGAGGCAAGAGCCACGCTCTAATAAGAATTTTCGTCGCTTCCTCCTCGAGGGCCACCCTCGTTCATTCTCGCCCTCCTGTCGAGAGGGAGGGGAAACTTAAAAATACGGCAATTCACGCCCGCCGGTTTCTTCGCGGCCACCGCAATCACGATCATCGTACGTTTTATAACGGAAACTTGAATTTATTACAGAAGGATTATTGGCCACCGGTGTAATTTATGCGCGTTGTTCCTCTCCAGCCGGGAAAGTTCGGCGACTTTTCGCCACATATTTTCGCGCGAAGGAATCGCATTTTACGGTGGAAAGAATTCCTCTTATGAAACGGAACCGGTTAACTCTCGGATAGCGGAGAAGTTTTATATTTCCACGCACGGTGGTGGCTAGATTAGATTTGATTTAAGCATTCTGTAATTTCTCTTTACCTGTACTCGGATGATTTTTCTTTTAATGAATACTTTAGCGAAATCAGTTTCTTAAAGTTATTTTAGCGCATAATAATAATTAGATACAGAGCGAAATATTTATTTATGAATAATCATTGTTACGTTCTATTAACAGTATATTTATTCTGTAATTGTAAATCAGAAGCAATTATTACGTTACTATTTTATTTCTTCGAGTTATTGGTAGTATATAATTGATGAGAAAACACAAAAATTTCCAAATATTATTATACTATATGCTATTATTATTATACTATAATTATATACTATTGTTGTTATACTATTATATATTGTATGTATACTATTATAATTATATAATATACTAATATACTAGTATATAGTATACTAATATAAATAATATAATAATAGTGTACTAATATAAATATAATAGTATACTAATATACTAGTATATTAGTATAAATAATAGTATACTAGTATACTATTATAATAGTATAATATAATATATACTAATATGTAATATAATATATACTAGTATAATATACTAGTATATTAGTATAAATAATAGTATACTAATATAAATATAATAGTATACTAGTATATAGTATATTAATATACTAGTACACTATTATATATTATATGTATACTATTATAATTATATAATAATATAATATACTAGTATATTTCCAAATATTATTATTAACGAGGCAATCGAACAAAGATACCAGCAACAGTCAAATTTCGATCCGCATTTAGTCAAGGGACGAACAAAGAGGGAGTTTGCCGCGTGGGGCGGACAAATGAGGAGGCGGCACGTAGTAATAGCTCGTTACGTTTCCGCACGTATAAATACGACGTTGAACGTGAACATGGTGGCGAAATACCAAGAAACACAGGGTGGTTATCTCGCCAGCTGGAAGTCGACATCGCCCCGTCGTTTCTAACCGGGGCCATGTAACTTACCAGATAGCGACGCACGCGTGTCGTTAACGATGGTTACGTCGAACAAATAGCGGCCGCTAACCTGTAAATGGAAACCCTTTGCCTTGACGCGCACCTCTCTCGTTGTTCTTGGCAGGAAGCAAGGAAGGATTTTTTAATTAAAAATAACGCCACGTTGCAACAGGGTTTTGTAGGTTGAATTGAAAAATAATAAAATACAGGCACAGAAGGGAATAATAGGGTTAATTTCTGCGATCGAAACTGTTGCCCTTTATAATTATACAAAAAAATTTACGTACATACAAGAATCTTTTATAATTGTACAAGGATTCGTATTATACTAGATATTGTTTCAAGATTAAAAAAAAAAAAAAAAAAAAAACAGATGAATGTTCCACTTAAAAAGACTTTCACCTCTCAGAATAATCGGAACTTTTTATTTATTTCTGGACGATTCAACGTTCTACCTTCTTGATAGATTGCAAGTATATTTCAATTATTATATTACAGATATAAATTACAAATCCTACCACATAAATAATCTTTTCGTTACGAAGAAACTCGTGAAGAGTGAGTCATTTATTTCTTGAAAAATTGAACGACAACCCCGTTATCCTCGCGTAACGAAACTTTAAGGTTCGTGCTGTTTCTCCGAGTTTCGATACGAGCTACCGAAATTGTCATTTAAGCAGCGCGGATCGTAAACGTATTAAGAACGCGTCGCAACTTGTGCTTTCATCTACATTTTCACGGCGTTTCGCAGCTCGGATCGTAAACGCGAAGATCCGCGGCGTTGAGGAACCGCACGGGTAACTGTCGTTCGGCCATAAAAACGCCTATTCGCGGTTTCCCGAAAGCGGGAACGAGACACCGGGATAAAATCCAGCGGCTCGTTTGCCAAGATTCTCCAGCAATAAACGCGTCGCGCGAACTTCACCCTCTTCGTGTCGACCCGCTGTAGCAGAGATTAAAGAGGCGGGCTTTATGTCCCGGGTGAAACGAGCGCGGCGAGATACCGCAAGATGCAAGGTCGTCTGTTTTTCCATGCAGTCTCGGCCTTAAAGCGGCGGACATTCCGACGATTAACCACGCTCCGCGCGCGGAAACTAAGCCAGCGAATTACAGTTCCCTCTGGACTGCATCTGCTGAGAAACTCTTTCTTCGGATAGCATCGCGGCCGGTTACCATTTGCCTATTTGGTTTCCAAGTTGCAACATTTCCCGGAGAAATTGTAATAATTTTACTTCCTCCCTTAATTTTCGTTCGATCTTGTCACGAAATTCTCTTGCACCATTCTAAAGAGATTAGTTGGCTCTGTATCTATTGTGAAATTCTTTGGAATATATAATGTGACCATTTTCGATCGTATTTGGTCGTTCAGTTTTCAAATTGCGACATTCTCTGGAGAAATTGTAATAAGTTTGCTTTCTCTCTTAATTTTTGTCTTCAAAATTTTGTCACGATACTCTCTTGCATCTTTGATTTTGTATTCATGTCAATTCTTATCCAAAATTGAAAATTCTTTGGTCTTTCTTTTTCAATCTTCTTACAACACTTGAGCGATTATTTGATCTTCCATTTCGAAACTGACATTTTCCTGCAACAGTTTTGTACTCGTTTAGTGTAAATTGTGCGAAAGAAGTTTTGTTACGAGACACTTTCACATTGTCCAATGAAGGAAAGAAATTTTTTTCCAAGGATAAATTCGATCCACTTGATACTCCACTTTATTCGATTCTTCGTTTTCAAACTCTGCGAAAACTCCAAGAAAATTCCATCCAGTACACGGTTAAACTGCGGATTCTGTTTAAAAACCGGTCGAGTCCTCTTTATATTCTCTCCAAACTGGAGAAATTCCTTAACAATATATAACCGGGCGGCATTGCTCAAAGGAATCGTTGAAAGAGCACCTCCTTGAGAACGAGGAGAGAGAGGGAAATTGAAAATTGGCTACTTATTATCGCATTAAGTTACGCGGAATAAAACGCGGAACGTTCTCCTCACTTTTGCGTTTTCATCGTAACGTGTAACGCTCATTAAAGCAATTAAAGAAATTTGACGTCGAAGATTAACTCTCAACGGTTTCTGGAAGATTGTTGAAACAACCTCGGCTCGGACTTAATAAAAAGAGGGACGCGATGGACGTTTCGAAGCAATAAAAATCCACGGAAAAAACCAATTCCTACTTTCAGCGTTCTTGTTTCTTCGTTCCTCTGTCCCATTTCTCTTCCGAGTCGTCGTTTCCCACAGTTTCTCGCCTTAATCTCGCTGGTGTATTAATTAAACGGATCTACAGCCGCTTCGAGTAGCGCGCTACAACGCGACCGGAAGCATCAGGAATAGCCGCGCGCGAAAGAAAAGATAATCCAATCGCGTTTACGTTTTTCATGCCGGTGCCGCTTTTTATTAAATTTCGCCGGGGTTTCGTGAAATGCATCGGCCAGGATTTCGATATTTACGAAATCCTGGCCGATGCATTTCTTGCGCTGGCAACTGATTGCGGACCATAACGAGCGACCAAACCGTATAAAAATAAGCGACTAAACCGTCGATTTCTTTTTGAACTCGTCGGTTGGATAAAAATTATATGAGAAGTGATAAATAAATTTATTATTTGCTTTGCCTCGGTTATACTTAAATGTATTTTATTTACAATTTCGGCATTGTACAATCGCATGCAACTTGAAGCAAAAGAGGATGGACTTGTAAACGTCGCTTTTAAAAATAAATAGTCTATGTCCATTTACTTGAAGAAGTTCTTATTTAACAGCAGCGGTGTACAGATAGATAATTAAAGGAAATCTGCAAGAAGAAGGATCAAAAGAACAGAAAACAAAAAAAAA
>NW_025109473.1:0-6783 GCF_011392965.1 Frieseomelitta varia
TAGAGTGTGCGTATCATCGCTCTATCCTGCAACAAAATCATCATAATTAAATAACTCGGTAGATTCTGTAGCGGCCCAGAGTCCCCCGAGTACGAGTTCCGAACACAGGCTTGTACAAGCCGCAAGAGGCTGTGCGCCTAGAGTCGAAGCCTAACGATATTCGATGTTAAGCAAACAGTGCGGAACACCGCTAGGATGGGTGACCGTCCAGCCTAGCGAGTAGTTAGAGCAACAAGCGTCTGGGGTAAGGGATCGTTGCCCTCAGCCCCACTGATGTGTCTTAGCGACACTGAGACGAAACTCAAAACCTTTTCTCGCCTTACCCATCACCGAAATCCAATCCTTCCATTTCCTTCCCCCATCCTCGCACTAATTGTAAATAGTGTAAATATGTAAATAGCCATAGACACTTAGCTCTTCAATTGCTTTGTCACTTCTTGCATAATGACACTCCACACTGAAGTATTAAATACGTTTTCTTCACCAATTATTCTAGGTGTCTACATCATCTTGTCTCTAAATGGCACGTTTGAATCACACGAGAGAAATAACTATACAAATTGTACCAGCCTCTATTCTTTCAGACTCTTAAACAAAATTGCTGTAATGGGTGAATATTTAATTAATTAATTTAATGGCAGAGGTAATTCCTTTCCCGTAGTTTGTGCCATGGCCTTTAAAGGCGCCATATACTCACATCTTAAATCATACGAATGGAATTCCCGGGAGTGATATGAACGAACTTCCATCATTTGAATGTACTCATAATGATGGATATACAGCCACGTTGGAAAGTACGTAAACGATCAGCGCCATATATAAGAATTGAGGAAATGAATGAGATAATATTTTTGATGAGTTAAGTCTTGAAGATATAGTATATTTAGGAGAGTAATGAAGAGAACGAACGGTCATAGAGAAATAAAATAATATTTTACAATTAAGGAAAGAAGTAAAGAAACAAAATATGCAATGTTATTACAATATAGGGTCGGAAAGTAAGTTAACGCATCTTACTTTTTCTGGTATTCTACAATAAATTATATCTCAATATTTTGCATGATAACCTTTTGCGGCTATAACGTCTCGTAGACGTTTTGGTATGCTCTGAATTATTTTCTTAATTATATCTGAACAAATATTGTTCCGTTATTTACACAATTCGTTAATAATAATTGTATTAGTAATTCTTTCGTTTACAGCCACATTTTTTGTAAATGATCCCACAAGCTCGATGGAATTTGTAGGGGTCAGTTCAGTACGGTTTCATCATTATCTTCGAAATATTTCATTGTTATTTTTGCCTTGCGTTAGGGATCATTGTTTTGTTGAAAGACGTATTCCTTTTCAAATCCCATTTTTCGTGCTGAATCAAACACATGGGTTTGTAGAGTTTCAATGTATATGATTAATAAAATACAGCCTAATCATTAATCGTTGGTGTTAGGGAAACTTCGAATCAATGTTCCTCCGATCACAGAGTCCCTAGAAACGGCGACCCTGGTAAACATCATAGGAACATAAGTTCCGGAGGATGGAATTGAGATGACAAGAGTGACGGTCGATGGTGATACTTACTACCTAGCGCATTCCTCACCACCCCAGATTACAGACGACGAGGTGTCCAAGGCAATCAGAATGGAATCTAAACGGGTAGCTCCTGGTCGTGACGGGATACCCGGGAAGGTAACGGCTCTAGCTTCTAACGTGTTGAGTGGCGACTTACAACTTGTATTTAACAAGTGTATTAATAGTGGAAAGTTCCCCGACAGCTGCAAAACTTTGGTTTTAATATCAAAACTGGGCAGGAAGGATACTGAATCACCAGGAACCTTCTAGTCCATTTGACTTATAAATGAGGTCGGAAAGTTGCCCGAGAATGTAGTGGGGGATTGGATCTGGAGTCATCCAGCACAAACATTTTCGATAGACAATATAATTTTTGCTCGGACAGTTTCATAGATGCTATCAAGCGAGTTATCTCGCTAGTACACTCAGTGACCTCCCGGGTGGAAGTTGCACTGGCGTTGTCGTCAGACATAATCAATGCATTTAACTCTCGTCTGTAAAACACGATTAGGCAAGCCTTAGTTCGGCACCGGATGCCGGAATACCTGCGACGGATAATAGGGGATTATCTGTCGCATAGAGAAATCACTTATAATGTCGAAAGCGGACAGGAAATAACGCGACGGGAAATCACGAGAGGCGTCCCACAGGGTTCGGTATTGGGACCATTGTTGTGGATCCTTGGATTCAACCAAGTCTTGAACGCGGCGGTTCCGCACGGTGTTAAGGGATTCTGCTACGCAGACAACACTCTGCCCGTTACGGGGAGCAGATCGTAGACAAGAACACTGCGAGTGATTGATGTAGCGGTAACTGCTGGAAATAGAACAATAAAGAAACATTGTTTGAGAATTTCTCTCCAGAAAACGATGGAAGAAGGCAAAGTGGTTCCGTGGTCGCGACGATAACTGGAAACGCGGATTTGTGTGGGCGAAGACAGAATCAGAGTAAACAACTTAAAACACCTTCGGATAACGCTGGACGATAGACTAATTTTCGATACGCACTTCGAATGGCTTGCCTTGCATGTGAAAAAGGTAATGATGCACTTGTGTATCCTCCTAACTTAATGTGGGTGCCCCCGAGTTAAAACTGCGGCGTCTATACATGAATGTCATGTTATCCATATTGTTATATGCGACTCCAGTGTGGGAATCATACATAAAAAAGAAAGATACAGCGTTACACTATGGAGAAATGGAGAGCGATGCTGGCCGCGAGAGGGACGAATCTTCGGCTTTTGGTGGTCGGCGATCCACAGTCATTGGGACAGATGGATAGAACGTTGTCCTGAAACTCTCACATACAGGACGTCGTAACAAGACATGTTCTTACATGATAAGGCTGATCCCAGGCCTTGGCGTAAACACAAAAATTAAACGGCAAGTAAATAGCGAAAGTCATAACAACAAATAGAATTAAATCCGCCATATCCGTTTTTAACAAAAACATAGACGTGATAAAAATAGAAAAACCCAGTAATACCCATATAGCCTGAGCAGAGATCAAAACCGGACAGATAGGATTCTACTTCGTCAGTGCATACCTCCAGCAATGCGAACAAATAGAACTCTATCTGCAGCAAATTGACACGTTGCTAAGAGCGCGCTACGAGTGAAGCATGTAATCCTGGGCCTGGACTCCAACGCTAACTCAGCAGCCTGGTACAGCAAACACACTGACCCGAAAGGTGAAACGCTAGAAGGAATGATCTCGCAACACCAGCTCCACTTGGCATACCGTAACTCAATAACATACATCTTCGACAATATACAATAGCAAGCTGACATAGATATCACGCTGGCGAGCAGATCCTGCTACCGGAAATTAACAGGCCGTTAATGGACAGTTCACAATGGAGTAACAACGAGCGACCACAACCTCATAACTTTCGACAACAGACAACAGCGGAATAATATCTATAAGAGGCAGCAGATACAATATTAAGGTAGCCGGTTGTGACGCCTACAGAACCAAACTAGTAGCAAATACAGACCGCAACACCACGCCAGGAAATATGCTAACATCTACCGAAACGGCAACAAATCGAAAAAATCGTCATCCTAGTTGCCAACGGAGCAATTCCAAAAAAGCTGCGAGTCTCGAAGTCAGCCCCATGGTGGAGCAAATCACTTACATCTCTTCGTCCGGAAGTACGCACAATCAGGTAGAAATATCAGAAAACCATCAACGACACAAAAGGTCTAGATATAGGAAACACTACAGCAGCCTACTTAATAAATACATTGCTCAATTACATAAAGCGAAGAAAGATCGTTGGCAGAAATTTGTAACAAAAACAGGTAATCAAGACCCATGGAGTATTACATATAAACTGCAAACAAATTAAGAATAGAAAACTTACAACAGACAATAAAACTGGATGGAACACAAACAGCATCATGGAACGAATCAATGGAATCTATACTTCAAGCAATAACACCGAGCGATTATACAAATAACGAAACAGAATAGCAAACCAACACAAGAACATACACCGAAATTCCTCCAGAAACTGAAGACACCCCACCCTTTACCACAGCAGAAGTTGTAAAGGTAATCAGGGGCCTAGGCAACAGAAAGGCACCCGGGCACGACCTCATATAACCAGAGATGCTGAAACATACGTGGCCGGAAATGCAAGAGAAGCTGACAGAAATGTACAACAAATATTTGCAGGAATGCATCTTCCCAAAGCAATGGAAGAAGACGGAAATAGAAATACTGCTAAAAAGTGAAGCAGGCAGAATATATAAAATCATACCAGCCGATACCCCTATTACCGATTCAATGGAAAATATTTGAAAAACTTATAGCAAATAGACTCAACACCACCTCTCACCACCACACGAAAATATCTAATAGAGAATACGGGTTCAAGCCAGGAAATTCTACCGAGGATTCAGTAATCAAACTCAGAGAAATAGTACAAATCGCATGGAATGTTGGCCAAAGGCCTCATGATAGACGTATCAGGTGTATTTGACGGAGTTTGTTGGCCGATCGTCCTACAAATACTCAAGAAGAGGAATTGTCAAAAAAACATCTAAAAGCTAATTCAGAGCTACCTCTATGAGGGAGAAGTTGGGATTACGAGAAACACCATCCGTGTACTCAAAAATGTAAGAAAGGGATGCCTTCAGAGGTCAGTCTTAGGACCACAACTGTAGAATATCATCTTCGACGACGTTGTTGAAGGAATATCTAAAACAGGATACGATATCTTACGCCGGTGATGTCGCAATTAACGTGACAGGAAACTTCAGGATAGAGCTGGAACAGAAAAGCAAACACGGTGGCAAACATCCTCACAAAATCGTGCAATAAGCAGGAAGTTGAAATTCGTAGATAAATCACATATGCTCCTGCTCAAAGGCTTTCTAGATATCAAGAGACCCCCCACGATACGAATGGGCAATAAATCACACAAAATGGTTCCTAAGACGAAATACCTAGGAATACGGAATCAGGATGAACATAAACCTCCACATTAACTACATCATCCATGAGAGCAGAAAAATATTCAGCTAACTCGCCGGAGTCGCAAGAGTGCAGTAGGGAATCAGCTCTGGTGCAATGGAAACATTATCCCGCGGAATCTTCCTACCGATTATCACATACTCGTCAGCTGGTCGGGCGGACGGAATAAACGTATGCCACAGAAAAAGACTGACACAGAAGTGCGCCCTCCTTGGGGTGATCAAAACATATGGAACTGTACCTAGCGATGCTCTCTGCATGATCGCAGAAGCCACCCCAATCGAGCTTATTCTTGAAAAAAAAATAGGCTTTTAATACCTCTGCAAAGGCAAAAACATTACACAACTTGGGAATTGCTATGCAATACAAACCGGCATCACCAAACAGGAAATAACACAAATAAAGCATGAAATGACTAGACGGACACATATAGCATGGCAGACGAAATGGGACAACACCCGAAAAGGCAGACTAACATATCAATTCTGCAAGAACATATCAAACAGAATGAATGCAAAATGGATAAGGAACAATCATTACGCACTCCAAGTGATATCCGGGCACGGAAAACTCAAAAGCAAACTCAAGAAACTGACACTATACGAAACCGTACACAGCTCATGTGGAAATATAGACAGAGTCGAACATGTAATTTTGAATGCCCTAGCCTCACAGAAACCAGGAAACAGATCGAAATACAGGCAAAAACACAAAATAGGCCGGGGTCATGCAGATACGAGGATCTCGTCGCAGAAGCCATGTATAACACCTTCAAGAAATTTTCCAACGAAGCACTCAAACAGCGAGAAACAACAATAGATACTAATTGACTACCAGATCCCAAAGCATGAAACAAGGATTCAAGCTGCATACGAGGAACCACAGAGACAACACACTCGCCAAGGCCACACTCTGGACTAGGTGAGTCAACGCGGCTTGCACGATGTAAAAGTGCTCGCGTAAACACTCGTATTGCACTCGGTGAGCCTGCATGAGACCGAGTGAAAGCTGGTGCCCCCCCTCCCGTTGCTCCCGCTGGACAACGTTTCGCTCGTAATGCCGCGTCCAGCGACATTCCGGGCCAAACGGCTAAGTGGGTCACCTCCCGTAAGGACCGGTCTACTTCCCTGATGATACTTTAATGCTGAAGAGAGGGGTTTTCCGAGCACCGCCGTAAATAACATCTACGAATATGATTCCTTGCAGTTGTACCGAAACGCTAAATCAACATCAAGTGTAAAAGGCAGTTGCCTAAAACCCGAGAGAACAAGCAGTGGCTCCTAAAGCACTGCCTTATAAACACTAGGATATGGCTGATTTGGTACATACCATTCCCCGAATCGCGACAGAAGGTACCACAGAATGTGCGGAATGCGGGGCGCATTTGAACTCTGCGCAACGCATTATCGGAATATCCTATTTTCTAAGATGAAGGAGACGTCTTAAGAGTATTGTGTGGTGCGAGCTTGCACTTCAAATTTTGTCGGCGTATTACGAATGATAAAAACGGGAGGGACGCGGTTGTTATATTCTGCGAGACTGTGATGGAAATGAAGGAACTGAGGGAGAAAGACAAAGGGCGAACGATTCCACGGAGAAGGAAGAGGTGGCTAAAGAAGACGATTTTTCGCAGTAACAGGAATAATCTGAACACAGAATAAACAACAACCCTGAAAATATTTAGGGTGCTGGCGCAGGATTAGTGTGAAAGGAAAGCTGGTGAGTTTACGGACT
>NW_025109474.1:0-3609 GCF_011392965.1 Frieseomelitta varia
CATGTTATAATAAGTAAAATTATATATTTAAGTAAAACAAAATAGGCAAAACAAATAGTAAATTTATTATTTCTCAATAATTTCTGTGCGGTGATATCGTATCGACGAGTTCAAGAAGAAAGCGACGAATTATCGTATACGGTTATTTGGTCGCTCGTTATGGTCCGCAATCAGTTAGCGGCGCAAGTGGTTAAGGAACTGTATTGCGTTTAATAGAACTGTATTGAAAAATGTGATTTTCAGGGAAAAAAGATTCTGTTCGAGGTTCTAAATATTACTATTTTTAGTATTAAAGTAAAATATATTTCCAACACTGAGAAAATAATTTCAATATACTAATTTCAAGTATATTGAAATGTAACCCAGGCAAAACAACAATAATAAATTTATTACTCTTCGATAATTTCGATCCAGTGACATACCGATGAATTCAAAAAGAATACGAATTATATCGTTTGGTCGCTCGTTATGATCCGCAGTCCAGTTGCCAGCGCAATCCTGTCATCGACAATCCTCCGTACAATTCTTTTTCTTTGTATAAAAGAATAATATAAATGCACCGTATGCTCTTCGCGTAACGCGAGCAATAACTTTTTCTAAAAACTTGCGTCACGTTGCGAGAACTGCAGTCTTTTCATCATTTTGTTTCAATGTAAATTTTGTCCCGCTTTTCAAAAAGCAATCGTCAAGGTACACGCGGTGCGTCGATCATCTTGAAAGCACCACGGGAAATGTGGAAAAACAAGGGGGAGGGGAAAGTGAAGGACAATGTGTACCGTTCGTTAGAAAAAACGTTGTTGTTGTTGTTGTTCCACGCGACGTTGAGGGCGACAAGCTGCGACAACACGCGGCGTAATAAAGTTGCACGCCAGTTCAGATCAATTTCTTTTCGTTCGCGGATGAACGGCCATTCACACGGCCACGTCCTCTGGATCGTTTGCCCTGGTGGTTACGTTGCGCATAACCCGCTACGAAATATGGTAATTAAACGGAGCTTTTAATTAAATTACCGCCAGCGTATCGTTCGTCCACCACGCCCGCACCGTCTCTAATTCACCGAAATTTAATTAAACGTTTAACCGCTCGGTAAACGCCCGAGCTTTCCTCCGCTTCCGCCTCGGTCACTCTTACTTCCGTAGATATTTTATACGAATTTTAGGTATTTTAGCCGAAATTGTTTGGCGCTTATCCAGCGAAGTTATCCTTCGAGTTATTAAGCGGATTCTTTTTTGCTTTTTTGCTTTTTTTCTTTTTTTCTTTTTTTTTTTTGACTTAGACGCTCGATCACTAAGAGAAGGCGAAGAGAATCGTTGCGCTCCGCCAGTTTTTCGTTCTCTCGTTACACGCAGTTTGCAGACAACTCCGTCTAACGATATCTTCGTGACAGAATCGCAGAGTCTGGGCGAGGGTAATGGAGACGAATGAGGAGAGAAATTCGTTTACAGTGGCCACGAGTGAGTCACGCGAGCACGTAGCGCGGAAACGATCCTCCAAGTTAAGGAGATATCCAAGAACAAGAGACCGTACAGTCGTGTGTAGAAAATCTCTACAGGGGAAATCAGAACGCCTCTTAATCCTTTGACTGTGGCGCATTCTCGCACGAAACCATATCGTTATACATACACTCCCGTCCATAAGTCACCGGACACTTGCTTATTTTGATTTAAACAGTTATTAGAACAAGGACATACTTTTCCGGATTAATTTTATTATGCAATCTTGTTATATGTACTCTATTTACTCTATTTTATAAGAATACTTGAAAACTGATATTTAACGTATATGGTCTGAATAAATATTTCAAAGTATGTCGGAAATATGTATCTATATTTAAAAAATCGAATCGATGTATTTTGGATGAATTGGACAGAAGCCTTCAGAAATGTGTCCAAAATAAAAAAAAAAAGACTTGTGGAAGAAATTAGAAGAAGCGTGGAAAGAAATTCATTTTGAAATATTGTTAAAATTAAAACGGAAGTATGCCACGGTGATTTCTGGCCTTCATATTTGCACAAAGATATAAAATACATTAAGATACAATTTGGTAAGATTCTTGACATATAAGACAGTTTGACATATAGAATATGACATGAATATAGAATATGACAAATGTCAAACTGTTTACACGTCAAAAATCTTACCAAATTGTATCTTTATGTATCTTATATGTTTGTGCAAATATGAAGAAATAACCGTGGCATACTTCCGTTTTAATTTGAACAATATTTCAAAATGAATTTCTTTCCACGCTTCTTCTAATTTCTTCCGTAAGTCTTTTTTTTTTTTAATTTGCACACATTTCTGAAGGCTTCTGTCCAATTCATTCCAAAATATACATCGATTCGATTTTTTAAATATATATACATATTTCTGTTATACTTTGAAATATTTATTCAGACCATATACGTTAAATATCACTTTTGTTTTCAAGTATTGTTATAAAATAGAGTAAATAGAGTACATGTAACAAGATTGTATAATAAAATTAATCCAGAAAAGTAGATCTGTGTCCTAGTAACTGTTTAGATCAGAATAAGCAAGTGACGAGAGTGTACGGCGCGACATTCGTATGTCAGTATCACTGCGACTACTACTCGTCACATTTACTCTTTTTCTTTCCTCCTTCGAAAACATTTTTTGGGTACATTATTTCGAAAAATAAACGAACGATTAAAATTACAAAACTGATCACAAATTAAAATTCTACTCCTTTACGTTTCTACTCCTTTACTCTACTCCTTTCTACGTTTGCAGGACGAACTAACGTGGAGTTAATGTTTAAAATTTACTCTTACGAATCCATCTGCTTGGAGAACGGCTTTAACTTTCGTCTCTTTACGACGAATATTTGCTTCGTGGCTAACGTTTCGCTGTTACATTTCGCTTGGAATTAACAGAACACGGAGAATTAGCAGAACCTCGTCTATATTTTTACAGTGCGCAGTTCTCCGAATTTCTCTCCTCTCTCTCTGCTGTTTGTTCGTCGTTTTAAAAAGACAGCGCGTTCGGCTGATTTGCAGCTTGCAAATTGTAGGCAGTCGCTATGGTCGAGTAGCGCGATCCTTTGGAAATTTCTCGAAAAACATTTCATTCTTTCATCCGACTGGAACAGAGCTTCCATGAATTTCACAAATAACATTGGAGGACTTTCGGCGGATGGCTCGCGAATGAAAAGTTGCGTCATTTACGATCTTATTTAAAAAAAAATTTAAATTCAAAAATAGTCAACAGATACTAAACGAAAGCAACGCGATGGTAGAGCAATTGGACCATCGAACAGAGCTGCTTTTGGGAATACTGATGACCGGTACATAATATCATCCGATAGAATTTAGGTTAAGATTAGGTTAGAAGTAAAATCTCAACTTTTTAGAAAAAGAAAAAGTGATAAAAATTATAGAATTTTCCATTAAGGTTTAGATTAGATTAGTTTAAAGGTAGTAAGAAGTCTTACCTTTTTAGAAAAAGAAAAAGTGATAAAAATTATAGAATTTTCTATTTAAATCAGGTTTAGATTAGGTAGAAGTAAAAATCTCAACTTTTTAGAAAAAGAAAAGTGATAAAAATTATAAAATTTTCCATTGAGGTTAGGTTTAGATTAGGTTAGAA
>NW_025109474.1:3987-6817 GCF_011392965.1 Frieseomelitta varia
TTAGGTTAGGTTAGAAATAAAATCTCAACTTTTTAGAAAAAGGAAATATGATAAAAATTATAAAATTTTCCATTGAAGTTAGATTAGATTAGCTTAAAGGTAGTAAAAAGTCTTACCTTTTTAGGAAAAGAAAAAGTGATAAAAGTTATGGAATTTTTTATTTAGGTCAGGTTTAAATTAGGTTAGAAGTAAAATCTCAACTTTTTAGAAAAAAAACAAAGAAAAAGTGATAAAAATTATAGAATTTTCGTAACATTGAGGTTAGGTTCAGATTAGATTAACTTGAAGGTAAGTAAGAAGTAAAATCTCAACTTTTTTTAGAAAAGAAGAAAGAAAAAGTGATAAAAATTATAGAATTTTCATAACATTGAGGTTAGGTTCAGATTAGATTAACTTGTAGGTAGTAAGAAGTAAAATCTCAACTTTTTAGAAAAAGAAAAAAGAAAGACAGGATGTTTAGAAAGAGAGTAAACGATTCTCCTCTGTTTTCCCTCGAACCTGAAGCGTCGTTCAACTGCCGCTGAATAGGGGAATTTGCGCGATTATCGAGATTGATTGTGAGCACGGACCGAGAAGGTGAAACCAAACGAACGATTAATCTCATTGGTTGGTTACGTTGGGACAGAGAGAGAGAGAAGGTTGACATTTTCGGTTGGGTGTAGAGGGTATAGAAATTTACGCGGTGACATTAACGTCCGCTGCAACTGAATTTCGCGCGTCTTCCGCCACGCTTGGTCCATCCCCGATTTCATATATGTCAGCGACTGGGTCAAGGCTGCATTCATGGTGCGACGTATGTACCTTGCTATAGACGCTACTCGGCTCCAAGTTTTCACGGCTTCTGCCGCAGAACGGTAACGGGCCATTCGAATGTTTTTATCCGTCGTAACGTGATCCACCAGCTTGATGCAGCCGAGCCTCGTAAAACCCGAAGAAGTCGATAAAAGTCCGACGTTTATTTTCTACAGGTTCTTCCCTGAAATTAAACCTTCTGTACATTAACCCTAATCATTTTGCGCTGTAAATTAACCCTTCTGCAGGTCGTGTTCAAGTCAGGCTTCTTCCAATTTCAAATTTGCTTGCTCAAGCCATTGTAATAATAAATAATAAAAATAATAAATAATAAATAAGAAAAATAATAAGTAATAAATAAGAAAAATAATAAATAATATTGGAGTGCAAAATTTGTATTTTTTTCCTTTAATTTTTGCTTCTCAGCGTTTTTTAATGACTTGTTTAATAATAAATTACTACTAAACTATACTATTCTACAGACAGTAGAATAGTGTTGTGAGTAAATAAATCTAGATCTGTAATCTGTAATTATCGTTTGTATAGTTTAATAGTAAATTACCGACTTGTTTAATAGTAAATTACCGACTACTAAATTATTAATAGTAAATTACCGACTTGTTTAATAGTAAATTACTACTAAACTATTAACTATTAAACTATTATAAATTACTACTAAACTATTAATAGTAAATTACTACTAAATTATTAATAGTAAATTACTACTAAACTATTAACTATTAAGCTACTATAGTAAATTACTGCTAAACTATTAATAGTAAATTACTACTAAACTATACTATTCTACTGTCTGTAGAATAGTATAGTGAATAAATAAATCTAGATCTGTAATCTGTAATTATCGTTTGTATAATTTAATAGTAAATTACTATTAAACTGTTAATAGTAAATTACCGACTTTTTAAATAGTAAATTATTACTACTAAACTATTAACTATTAAACTATTATATTATAGTAAATTACTACCAAACTATTAATAGTAAATTACTACTAAACTATACTATTCTACAGACAGTAGTGAGTAAATAAATCTAGATCTGTAATCTGTAATTATCATTTGATAGTATAGTTTCAACAATTATAGAATGCAAAAGTTGTTCTGTGAGTTAGTAACTTTCTGCAAAATAAAAATCCACACTATTACAGAACCCATACTATGTTTAATTAATTTGTGAGTTTGAAAGTTCCTGCATAGTTCGATCCTAGTGCAAAATTTGTAAATATTTCGATGAAATTTCGTCCGTTTCGTACGAAATTAGAGATCGTTGAACGGAGTTATCCAGGTCGAATACTTTTCAAGACACTTTTAGAAAGCGGGCAGCATTTATAAATCAACGCACGCTAATCCCGATACAGTAATTTGCGTGATTCGAGGGATCTCTCTTTGCGTGCGATCTCTCTCAAAATTATTACGCGATTCTCCTGTCAAAGTTCGCCGCTAAAGTTGCCGGATCGCTGGAATTTTATCGCGTAACATTTAGAAAATCGACCTTTTTCCGGGATTTTCTCGACATTTGCCAACTTCCTTTCGATCTTCGAAGTCGCTGGCGCCCGACTTCCTTTAACTTTAAGCCCGTGACTCGAAAACTCGATTCGCCGCGCCGAGAAATCATCATCGCCGTTGGCTTTGAATTTTCAACCATGGATATATATATATATATATACAGATAGAATTCGCTGTTGGCGGTGAAAACAATCGAGCGGATATTTTTCAGCTCGGCCTCTCGCCGCGAAATAAATCCTACGAACGAAGGGTAGAACGAAGAGAGACGACCGTTTCGCCGCGAGTTGACACGATCGTTTCTCTAACATCGTCCACCGACGAGATACACCGGGAATTAATTTCCCTCATTGCATGTATCCTCTGGTCAACGCGTTAATCTTCCTCCGACGCGCCGTCAACCTGTCGATGAAAGCGTCGTTACCGATTTCCCCGTTTCTTTCGTCGTCTCCGCGCCCTGGCTAACTGGATATCAATTAAAAATCGCTGGCCTGTCAACCGGGGATAGAAAAAAA
>NW_025109475.1:0-6817 GCF_011392965.1 Frieseomelitta varia
TTTTTTTTTGGAGACTGCTCTAGCTTGTCTACCTTGACTGAGCAAGGGAACATACCGAATCACCGATTTTGATGAAATACGGCATAAATGTAGTTTTCAAACAAATATTCGAAATATTTTAAAACCATTTTTTTTTTTCTTTTTTTAATCGGCAATCGTCGATGTTGAAGAGGGGTGAAAACTACCCTCAAAGTTGCAAGTGCGGAACACATTTTGTCAAATATTCAAGATACCATTTTTATGTAAACTAATGAAATTAGTGTTTTTTTTAACGATAAATTCAATGGTGTGTACCATGTTGCCAAAAGTATCGTATTTTTCATAAATTTTCCCAAGTGAATGTTAATAAATGTTCTTGAATATTTGTTTATGAAAACACAAATTACGGATAAAGTGGAATCTCGATTTTTTTCATTATAAAAAAAATTCGTTATTATCAAATCTTCCTCGCTGGTTGCGGGTCGTGATTAGGTTGTGACTTTGTGAAACGACGGTGTCAAACAATTTGTATTTCGTTGAATTTTTCTAGTACATTTATCGTGGATCATTCTACACAGCCAAGGGAGGAATATTCTAAAACGGTTAGAAATTTCAATCTTCATTGTATACGTACGAAAAGTGAAATAAGCCGAGTTGTTCACAAAGGAGACGCCAGATGTGAGAATTTCGTGTCTACTTTGATATTACTTTCAACGTAATATCGTGGAATATTACTCGTGCTTCTGAGGCAAAATTATTTCAATTCTTGTTGCACGCGCAGCGAACGTAACGGGGAAATAGAATTACTCGCGAAATAGGGAGATAGAGAATATGAAAATTCACCGTCTCAAGTGGAAAAAGAAATTCCCGGCATTGAAATGCAATATGCAAGTACGGGAAACGAACGATTCGTTTCTAAAATTATCTTTCGGGAAGTACACGCGACAGATAATTTTGCGTACAACGTTATAAAAATAGCGGAACACGAAATACGCTATTGGCGTTTAGAGACAGAAAGAAGTAATTGTCAAATATGATTGAAGTATGAGAGAACACGAGGGAACGAAAAATAATTTACTTTGCACGTTTCACAATACTCTGCCAGTCGTAAAACTGGTTTGACGATTCCATTACGGCCTCAAGATCACAAAGCAAACTACGATATTATCTCTTCCCATTATATTACCTGCCCGTGCAAGAAACGTGCGCCTCTATTAAAAGAAATAATTATCGGAGTCAACATTCGTGTCCACGTACGTACATACGTATAAATTTGTTGAAGAGTTTCGACAGAATCATGCTTACGCGGCAAGGACACAATGTTTCTCGCAGGAAACGTTCTGTCGTGGAAATAGCGTTCCCTGCGCACTTTGAGTTAAATATTCATCGAGAAAGGTGTGACAAGCCAATTCCAAAAGATCCTGTCGACGAATGTCAAGGTTTTCGTGATTGCTTCGTTGAAAGGCAGCAGGAAAACAAGTGAATTAAAAACGTGTTACAAACTGCAGACGTAAGAGTCAAACGTAATGGCGCGATTATCATTTTCATTACGGCGAGAGGTTTTTCGCGGAAACGAGGGAAGTAAGAGGAACTCGATTAATTTTCTACGATCGAAAATAGAAATAATTCGTCGTTTTACATACGATTAATTTTCTATGATTTTTTTTTTATGCGTCTATGTCTCTTTAATTATTAATGGCCCTGCCATTGGTTCTTTCAGTACACTTTTGAATATTACAATAATACGAAATTCTACTTTTCACGCTCTTTTTTTTTCATTCAATCCAAATTTTTAAATTTCGATGTTTACGAGTTTGAAAGAATTTTACCAATTATCATCATCTGTGCGATTACTGCCTGAACAAAATGTGAATGACAAAATTTCGGTAATGCTTCTTCGAGTGTTCATCGTCCATCTCATCGTTCAAAGTGACGAATTAAATATTAAATAATATCAATTAAACGACAACAATTTTTCACAAGAAAGTGTCAAACGAACCTTCAATTTAACACCTCAAGTGTTTCTTCTCACAAATTATCAGATCGAAACTAAATCTTGCAGGTTCCGCAGCAAAAATTTCCAATTCACGGAAGCCAATGTACGTACAACGTTTCATCTCTCAAAGTCACCGAGAATTTATAATTCCCTCCCTTCTGAATTAGTCCTGACTGCCTCATCCAATCCCTCGTACCTCTGCAACGACCGCAAAATACCCGAAACTATCCCCGTAAATACACCAGCAGGCAAACAACATGACACAACAAGTTAGAATTAGGTCCTGGCAAGGAGATACCACTGCTCGGCAAGTTTCCCCGACAGTTTCCAAAGTCGCGAGTTGGCCTGTCGCCTTGTGCTGTTTCGTTTTCGGAAAATTCAAGGCTGGCGATTGGGATCTTCGAGTTGGTCGCGTGAAGATTGAAGACTTCTTTCTTTTTCGCAACGAGCGAAGAGGATTGAACATTTTTCGTGATAAATTTTCGCGAAATTTCCCCAATTTTGGCTCATCGATTTCTTCTCGATGTTTTAAAAAACAAAAGTAGCTAGTAAGTACACGGCTTTTCCCAATTTCTTGTTTCAGTGATGACAAAACGAACCTCTTATTCAAATAAATGCCAAAAATTGGGAGGGACCCAAGGAATTTCTATAAAAAACTGGAAACTTTATTATTATTAAATTTACTGCATTGCGCGATATATTTTCTACATCCGTTCGAAATTACAGAATCTCTCTTGGAAATGTATACGTTATATTTTCGGTTTGAATTAACTTGAGAAATTGTAAAATTAACTTTCTCGGCGTTCTCCTGTTTTCAGTGATGAAACACTTGTTAAAAAAAAAAAAAATTCCCAAAATTGGGAGAAACCAATCTCTAAATCAAGCAAGAAACTTTCCTAGCTAAACTAGAAATTTGTCCTTTGCGCGAAATATTTTTTGTTTGCAATTTTCTACATGTTTGTCAAGATTAAGTTACAGAGTTTCGTTGGAAATATATTATAGTTTAAATACTTGTAAATGATATTGTACATAATTTGTCCTCTCTCTCCCTCTCTCTCTCTCTCTCTCTCTCTTTCTCTCTCTATTGACTGCGGCTGGCAACTGTACGATTACTCTTATTCTGACAATGAATAGATGGCAGACCGAGGGAGAGGAAACCGTGCGGAATCGGGGTTACGTAACGACCGGTTATACAACGAATCGGTGCGCTCACGTGCGCGAACCCGGCCGTCATGGCGACGTTTTAAAGGTCGTCTCCGACGTCGCATAAACAAATCGCATCGCGTACGACACGGGTCGACAGGTATCGATTCGCGGACGACCTTACGCCACCCTTTTGGCGCATCGAGACGCCGGTCTGCGCCGCCTGATTTCGCCACAGATCGGCTGAACGCTGTTCCTCTTCTTCTTTTTAATTCTTCGTATCATGCAATATACAGACGTATGATTTTAATTCTGTAATTCGTATAACTTTAGTTCTACAACTCTTTTTTATTATACAATTTTAATATTATTTTATATTTATTATTTTATTATTTATTTATTATTTTATAATTATTATATAATTTTATATAATAATTGTTCTATATAATTTTATTATTTACAATTATTATAGAACAGAGTACCTTTCATTGATTTCAATGAAAACCTTTCGACCTCGTGTCATCAGGGATTTCGAATAATTTTCTTCTCTTCATCATCGTCGCTTGATTTTCACTGAACATATATTTAAAAGTTAAAGCGTTGCATCTAAGAGTCACTGTTATAAATTCATTTTACAGTATTTCGTATCGCCTATCGTTAGAGACACTAAAACTAGAAAATTTCAAATTTTTTTCGAATGAATTCTCCAGAGGCTGAACTTCCGTTCTCGAATGGGAAACGTCCGAAATTTCAACATGAAAGTCAGAATCTTGTAATTTTCTGGACACTCTAGAAAAGAAAAAAAAAAAAAATTACTCGATCACTCGAATTACATTTAAGCATCCGCGTTCGTTCTTTGCCACGAGCTGCCTTCGTACACTTGTCTGCGTACGTATATTTTCTGTTTTGAGATTGCTAGTTTCAGCGTTCGACGAGGAAGCAATTTAAACACACCTTTCCACTCGAGCGACAGAAGGCAGGGACGGCCAGGCCGGGTCGAGCACCCGTGTCTTGACCCTATTTAGGTCGAGTCGTAATTAAATCCACTTTCCGCCGCTTCCCGGCTGCATAGCTCCGTCTTCATTCGGCGAATACTTTCCCCCTTGGAATCTGCTTCTCCCTCTTTCTTCTTGCCCCTTTCAGCGTTCCGCGTTCGCGACGAGGGAACCCAGAACGCGAAAGAATCGTCATCGTTAACGCCTCGCGGTAATTACAATTATGAAATTCATTAAGAAAAAAATTTCTCTCGCCTGTCGCCGTTACGAATTGAATTGAATTACTCGTAACAGAGTAGAGAAGGAGAAATTACGTGTCAGCAATTTCGTAACGACGAAAGCTCGCCCCTTCTCTCGGCTAATATTTCCCAAGAAGAGAACAAAGCTTCGCTCGTTAATATTTGAAATTTTAATTATTTCACACATGATTGTTTACTTGAACGTTTAAATGACAATCGAACAGAAATCTTTTCGGTTATATTAATAATCGAATCACCAGAAATTGATTAACGAATATTTCTCGAACAAACCCCCCTTAATATAACACATTGAGGATACATTTGAAACTTTAATAAGCTCGCATCAGAGACCCTCAAAATCACCAGAAGCGAGGAAACGAATCAACGAGTAATTATTACAATTATTGTAGGAATCTTTTCGAGCAAATCCTGTGGCGTACGTACACACATAGTAGAAAGGAAAGTGAGGCTCGCAGAAAGCGGAGGCTCGTCCTCCGAAAATCGATTGCACCGCGTTTGGCGAACACCGCGTGAAGCGGTTGTGCAGCAGCACAGTTCCCTCCCCCATTGCACGGATGCGCAATTACGCGTCGTTCATCGAAACGACGCCGTCGAGCTCTCGATCCCACTCGGCGTATCGAGTGGCATAATTATCCTCCAACTTCTTGATCCCTTTCTCCCGCTACAACGTAGTAAGAAGCTGAGAGAAAAAGGAAAGAAAAGAAACACGCAGAGAAAAAGAAAGAAGAAGGAGAAGGAGGAAGGGTGAAGGAAGGATGAAATCGGGTGGATCTGTGCTCCATTGACTTGGTTCGTTGAAGAACACTTCTCTGGCCCACATTCAGTGCCCCTTGAGCCACGTGGCCTCCATTCAGCAGCCACGGAAAGGGCGTACTCGTGGGTCTTTACGCGCACCTGCAACCAACCCCGCGGTTCTCACCCCCCCTGTCCTCCACCCACCGCCTCGTGAAAAGGTTTTTCACGAACGCCGGAACGAAAAAAAGGCTGTCCTTTGAATCCCGCCCGTCACCCTTCACCGTGACGTTTCTACAGCCGACAGACGCAGGGTTGCGTGCGATGACGGCCTCTCGTCTCCCTCGGATTTGCCCCCGTCAAGTCAAAGGTTCTTGGGGTAATCGCGGGAATACGCGACGATTATAGCGATTATAGCTCGTAAAACTTTGAATATCACGTTTTCGTTTGATAAAAAACGAAATAAACTTTGTTTGATCTTGACAATGTGAGTGAAACTCATCTCGTGCCGAATGTTTCGATGAATATTGGCATCGGGCCTACTTTTCGAGCTTGCATTCGGCTCACTTTCGGCCTTCCGTTCCGACTCGAACTGACACGCGACCCACTTCGAAGTCGTCTTTGGGCCTGCTTTCAGCCAGCTTTCGTGCCTACTCCTCCATCTTATTTTCAACTTGCTCTCGAGCCTAGTTCGTACCTACTTTCGGATCTACTCTAGCCCAGTTCCGCGCCGTCTCGCTTGCCGTAACCTTCCCTGTCACATCGAACTCTTCCTAGAAAACGATTTGTTACTATCTAAACTCACCAGCACAGGTTTATGCCTTCGATAAATTTTCTGAAGCTGTACACAATTTATACGAAATGATTTATCATTAGTTGCAAGTAACACTAAATCGATGGAAGCTAACACCCTGGCTTCTTCTCTCTTTTAAAAGTTCTTCAAGCTAAAGCACAAAATCCGTAATCATTTACTATTACCTAAAGATCAATTTAATAAAGTCACTATCAGCAGCCTGCAACATATTCAAACAACGTAATCTTCCTTTTCCTTTTAGTTTCTGCTCTTCAAGAAATGACCCGTAAATAAAATATTAAATGAAAAATGAAATAAAATGTTAAAAATATTAAATATTAAAATGAAGTAATAAAATTCACCACCATTTGAAAATCAGTAACATCCCGCAACATAAATAATAAAATAGTTTCCCGTGCTAGATCTAATCGAAATCAACAAAGACCCCATTGACAAATTATAAGATGATTTTACACAAAGACTGTCGCAGAGTAGACACTCGCAAAGCCTCCTTCTATAAAAATAATCGTAAAAATCTTGCGGCAAAGTCACATCTCACGCATCCGCGGTAACTCGTCTGCCGCGATTCGTTTATAATTACAGCGATGAGGAAAGGGCGAAGCAAGTGTCTTGCCTCTTAATTAGTAGTTACTCGGCGGTGCAGTTGTTTAATAGTTGTCGGGACCGCGTCGTAAAGCGCTCGAGGTTGTACGAACTTGGTCCACCGCAATGTTGCCTCCGCGATAATTATCGGCTACCCTTAATCGTTCCAGCCCCTACAACCACTCTCCCCAGAGAAAGAGAGAGAGAGAGAGAGTCGTTTGACATTTTCTCCTGTTTTTCTGTCTTTTGCATTATATTTTATCGTTAATAAAATGATTCACCATTTCTTTTTTTTTTTTTTTTTTGAGATCAAAAA
>NW_025109476.1:0-6878 GCF_011392965.1 Frieseomelitta varia
GAAATAATTATAAATAATTAGTATTGGAAATTTTGTTCCTCTTAGTATTGGAAATATTTCTACATTTTTTTTTTTTTTTTTCTTTTTTTTGTAAACATTGAACTTTCCCACAAACAGGCACCCACGTGAAAATTCCCAAATGTATTTCTCACCAAGTTACAAAACCAAAAATTGATTCGACCAAGTTATAAAAAATTCAACTTTTTAATATCGTACAGCATAGCATAACCGTGATATTTCATAGATATTTCGCCAACTATACAATCGTACCAATTATATACTGATTAGATCGTGCCGTCGGGACGAGGTAAATTAACGCGAATGGAGCAATCGTGCAACAATTTCCCGAGTGAGTCACGTTGCCCGCTCGACCATACGCGAATAAAGAAATAGGAGGGAACGAACCTTCAGTTGCTGAAACTTTCGTTCAGCTTCCTTGTCGCCTTCGTTTTTATCCGGATGATATTGAAGAGCCAGCACCTTGTACTCTGCCGTGATTTGCTCCACCTGGAACACAGTTCCGTAAGGAGGAAAATTGAAAAATCGATGAAAATCTCCGAGATTTGCGAAGTTTGAAATTTATAAAATATTCGTTACGATTTTCCATAAAAATTCCATATATATCGCCCTTTCTCTCAACATAGCGTGCCGAGGTTCTTTTTCCTTCCAACAGAATAACTCTCGTCACGTCCCACCTTTTCAATTCTCTTTCGACAAAATTTCCCCCAAAAGATTTATTTTTTATTAATCGTGCTTGAAAGTCACGTTCAGTCGAGATCGCGGAAGAACAGAAAGAACGCCAACTAAATGTCCAAAAATTCGCAACAAAGTTGTTGCAAATAACATTTCCAGAGAATTTGCCCTGAGACTTTCGACGACAATAATCAAAAGGGACACTCCTGCGCTCGTCGATTTCCCGGCTAATGGATACGACTGATATTTGCCAGGCAATTTAACGAATTTGCCTGCATAATGGGGCGTGGAGTTTTCTTAATGGATCCGACTGACCGTCGGCAAACACCGGCGAACACGATCGCTCTCGTTAAAACTCATTGGGCGTGTGTTATTTAAAGCGGCGCGTCGTTTATTTTTAGCGGGCCCAATTGAGGGATGAAAACAAGCGCTGGGGTGAAAACACCGGCGTAATTCTTTTAGGGAAGGATGAACGATGACTTTTACGCCAACATATCCAACCGTGTTGAGCTCCCACGTTGGAAAGCTCGATCGACCATTCGCGACGTGGAAATACGTAGCTTTGTTTACTCAGGCAACTTACTCTGGAAGTTATAATCGAATCGGGCTCTCAACGATTAGTCCGACGACACTCCAACGACGCGGAAAGATCATCTTCTGTCATCGGTGGTCATGGTTACTTGGGATTGGCTTACTCCTTTCTGTCTCTCGAACAGGTTTTCGTTGGTTAAAAACCGAGAAAGAAGATTTATCGTTTCAGAAAAACTTGCACGCATAGTCAATCACGAAACATCTGTCGAGTTTCAAATTTTTTTGTTCAAGAGTTTGGATTTCAAACACCTTGCGCTTGGTTCACTTGGTTCGCGGACCATAACGAGCGACCGAGCCGTATACAATGATTCGTCGCTTTCTTTTTCTTTTGAATTCGTCGGTGTGATATCACTGAATAGAAATTATTGAAAAGTGATAAATTTATTATCTGTTTTGTCTGGGTTATACGTAAATATATTTAAAATACTAAACTGTGAAAATATTGCCATAGTTTGAGACAAGAAATTCTCGACGTGCGTGGCACGTCATTCCTGGATTATACGTAAATATACTTAAAACTGTGGAAATATTGCCATTAGTTTGGGACAAGAAATTCTCGACGTGCGTAGCACGTCATTCCAACGCAAGAGGTTTAACCACTTGGCGCTGACAACTGATTGCGGACCATAACGAGTGACCAAAACCGTATACAATAATTCGTCGCTTTCTTTTTCTTTTGAATTCGTCGATGTGATATCACTGAATAGAAATTACTGAAAAGTGATAAATTTATTATCTGTTTTGTCTGTGTTATACGTAAATATACTTAAAACTGTGGAAATATTGCCATAGTTTGGGACAAGAAATTCTCGACGTACGTGGCACGTCATTCCAGCGCAAGAGGTTAACCACTTGGTGCTGACAACTGATTGCGGACCATAACGAGTGACCAAAACAGTATAAAACAATTCGTCGCTTTCTTTCTGAACACGTCGGTATGATATCATTGTAGATAGAAATTATTAACAAGTAATAAATTTATTATTTGTTTTGCCTGGGTTATACTTAAAACTGTGGAAATAATAATATTGCCATAGTTTGGGACAAGAAATTCTCGACGTGCGTGGCACGTCACTCCAATCTAAGAGGTTAAAGAGAGAAACAAAGATTCGAAATATTTTACAGACAGTGATCTGTACGTTAATTAAAGTTATACACGATGAAACGAGGAAATGGCGATGTTTCTGAAGTTGAAATTTGTTTACTGGAGAACGATAAATGAAGTTACGAAATCTAAATTGTGCAATTGCTGTTGTTACGTTACATGTTCTTCTCATTATATTAAATAATTATTATATCAGTCAATATAAGTTTTATTTCTTTTAAATGCACGATACGTCAGCTAACAAATTAAATTTAAATTTAAATTAAAACGCTTATTTTTCCACTATGAATATTCGAAACTTGATAAATGGATACGTTCATGCTTTCGTCGCTAACTGTACGAAAACATTTTGAAACTCTACTAACATAACGACATGAAACGACGTGATACATCGTAGATATACATTTAGCACAAAAATTATTTCACAATAAAAATCTAAAGTGTGCAATAATCTAGCATAAAGAAGCAGCCACAAAGAAAATATCAAGCGATTCGTTTTGAAATCCTTTTTCTCGTAAAGCCTTTTCAAGATCTCAGGAAAAAGAGCTCGATGATTCAATCTAATTTAGCTGAAAGGGAAATACAAATTCCGTCCCCAATCGAAAACATCGAGAACGTTTTCATTTTCACCGTGAATTTCGCGAACAGTGACGATGAAGTTATCAGTCGCGAGACCGATTGAGTGGTAATCGCATTGTCGAGTTCCATCGAGAGCCACGTATTTTTGTCAAATGAACTGGCAATCGGCGGACGATCGATACTAATCGAGAAGTTTCGCCCAAAGCGCTAATTAAAGTTGTGCCTGGCGCTGATGCAATTATCCGACAGCCAAATTAATTCCAAAAGTATATTAAATACGCGTGTTACGCATCACGTCGAACGATCCCAAGAATCTGAAGCTTTAAGACTCAAGCTCGAGAAGTAACTCGTGTTGGAAGTTGTTCAATTGCCGAGAGACCAGGCTGTGTCGCTTTGTGTCGCTTTTACAATCGTATCGTGTCTTACATTACATTTTAATAAAGTTAATAAAATTGAAATATATATCTCCTTAGCTCCTTAATTAGGTTTAAGACCAACGTGGCTTAGTACATTTCTTATTTTTAATATTCTTTTAATATTACTTTCAATGTTCTTAATTTAAATTTTAATTATCCTTTCGACTTACGGTGAAAATAATTTCGATACCCACCAAACAATTTTTCATTAGACGCGTGACTTAAACATTGGTTTAGGTGTGCAAGCCGCGTGAATTACTCTGTATATATAGGGTGAATAGCATGAGAGTAGAAACCGAATGATTAATTATATTCAAAAATGTTTTAGACAAAATTTAAACGGTTCCGAGGGGAGCATGAACTCGTGCAATTATTATTTCTTAATGTTGATGCGTAGAGAGCTTTTTTAGATTAAATTTGTATTTTTTTTTTCAAGTAAAATCTTTTTATACATTATTCGATTCAGCAGTATAAAAAAGTATTAAATCATTTATACCGAAAAGTCATTAGTTCAAGAAATATTTTACTTAAAATATATATATATACATTTTTTATAATAATAGTTTATAATTGTATTATATTTTATATTAGATTATATTTTTTTCTATGTACTCTCTATAATTAAGTCAACTCTGTAATTAATCCTCGTCCATCCTTCCTTTCAATTTAACACACTTTTCTTGTCATATTTTACAGCGGTTAAAGGTGAGATTCTATGACATTCATCTTTCTAACATGCAGTATATATTTTTGACATTTCTGATAGCAACGTAAGTTGTTAGAAATTCGTTTCCAAATCCCTTTGTTAGACAGTAGTTCACTCTCGAATCATCGTACGTTATTCAATACGCCATTTCTTCGAAGATGCAACAATTACAATTTCGTACATAATTATAACAAATGAAAATCCGGGACAAATGGTCGTAACATTAGTCAAAAGAGAAGATCGTGATATGAAATTAAATGTCGCGCAATTTAATAGAAATTTACTCTATTTATTATTAACAGAAGAATTTGCAAATTTGATAACTTATCTTTTCACGAATAATAACTTTTTACCATTAGTATCAGTTTGACGTCAAATGGGGGGAAAAAAATTAAATTGGAAAAATAAGGGATTAGAATTAAGTAAGATTTACATACATTTACATAGAAATCAGTGTGTATAAACAAGGCCTCGTTTCGAAATATTTTTCGAAATCAAAGAGATTGTTTAAACAAGGAATTTACAAAATACATACAATGCGACACGATTGGAATTTAAATGCTCTGTAAAAGAGAGAATCTCGCTCTGTTATCTGTACTTTTATATCACTGTTAATTAAAAATTGTTGCGAACGAGATCATTCAAAAGCTCAAGAGCCAATCTCCAGGAACATTGGGAACAGCTCCGATTTTAAATATTTTTCTAGAATCGTTAAGAACAACCCTGTCGGCGAGAAAGAAATCAAGAAAAAGGGAACTAAAGTGAATATTAAAAACTCGTAAAAATTAACTGTTCGTAAAGAAATCCACGAGAAGTTGATTACCGTCGCGGAAAGAAGGAAACATAGTAACCCTTCTGAAAGGATTTCCAAGAGTTTCAATTTTTGAACCACAAGCAACCCTATCGTCAGTAATAATCGAAAGAGACAAAGAAAACCATTGATGAAAGAGGAACTCGCAGAGTTTCGTTCAGAGTTCGCAGAGTTCATCTTGCCGTCGCTCGAAAGAAAGACGCGGTGATCTATCTCTCCTCGAAGAATTTCCATCTCAATCCCTCTAAAAAGAAAGCGCCACAAACGACTCAGTCACTGATAACGATTAAAACTAAAAAATAAAAAGACAACAGGAGACAACAAAGTTCCTTTCATCCCTGAAGTTTTACCAAATATTTCAATCACAATTTTTTAAACCACCCTGTTATCGAAAGAAACCCTCCCCAAAAAAAAAAAAAAGAAACACGCTGGGAAAAAACGAATCTAAGTGGAAAGTACACGCAGAGAATTGGTCTTACCGTGGCGAATTCGTCGCACGAGTAACGCTGCTCTCCTCTAAATATTTCAATCACAATTTTAAACCACCCTGTTATCGAAAAAAACCCTTCCCAAAAAAAAAAAAAAGAAATACGCTGGGAAAAAACGAATCTGAGTGGAAAGTACACGCAGAGAATTGGTCTTACCGTGGCGGACTCGTCGCACGAGTAACGCTGCTCTTCTCTAAATATTTCAATCACAATTTTAAACCACCCTGTTATCGAAAGAAATCCTCCCCCTCCAAAAAAAAAAAAAGAAACACGCTGGGAAAAAACGAATCTGAGTGGAAAAGTACACGCAGAGAATTGGTCTTACCGTGGCGGACTCGTCGCACGAGAGTAGAGCGTAGTAATCCTCCTCCTCGCTGGGTTTGTAGTTGATGACGTCCTCGACGCTCATTTTCCCTCCCGTTTCCTCCTTCGTGACCCACCTCTTCCCTTCGATTCTTCCAATTCGAACGATCTTCCAGCCAACGACACCAGCCGGCCAAGTTCAGAGCCAAGTCACCTCGAGACAGAGAATTTCTCGAGACAGAGAAATCGTTGCCTCGCGTTGTGACGCGTGTGGCGAAGCGCGGTGACACTTTGCGACACGGTGGTTTTCAGTGGTGCAGTCCAGAGAGATGCTGGGCGATCGGCTTCCGGTCGTCACCTGTTGCCGTGTCGCGCGTCGGACGCTCGAGTGAACCGAACGAACGAGAACCGTGTCTCGGAGACCCGGAAAGACCCGATTCCCGGGAAATTCCGCGCGTGTGCGCAATCCAGCCGTGGCTGACGAGGCTCCCCCGTCGATGGTCGGCCGCCCCCCACCAGGAGGTAGCTCCTGCGCACTCTGACCTTCGTCCTCCCTGTCGTCGATGATCTGTCGCGTGCTCGCGATTTCTCGTTTACCGGCTGAGGCTAGCCACCTGCACGGACTGGCCTTCGGTAGAGACGAGTGCCTCGCCAGTGGGTTTCGAACCTTCGATCGTTGGGTTTCGAATCCTTTTCAATCCTCGAATCTATAATTTTGCGGGGTAGAATCGAATATTTATTATAGAAACACTTCACAAGTAGGTTCATCGAATATTGACTTGTATAAAATGCAATTTTATATAATTTTATATTTGTATGTTTATATATTATATATTATAATTTATAATTTATATATATACAATTTATATATATATTATAATTTATAATTTATATATATATTTTAGTTATATACATATTAATTTATATTTTATATATAATTTAAAATATATAATTATATATTTAAAATATATAATTTTATTATAATTTATAATTAATATATATATTTTAGTTATATATATATATATATTTATTTATTTATATTTTATATATTTTAAAATATATAATTTTATTATAATTTATAATTAATATATATAATTTATATATATATTTATTTATATTTTATATATTTTAAAATATATAATTTTATTATAATTTATAATTAATATATATAATTTATATATATATT
>NW_025109477.1:0-6886 GCF_011392965.1 Frieseomelitta varia
AGTTTCAGCGGGCATTGCGCCCGAAGAAAGAAAAGGCTAGAAGCTGAAGAGACCCGGCAAACTGCCACGAAGAGGGTCACATCAAATGGCGTCTCATCCTCTGGATCATTTAAATGATTTCAGAGCGTGGGAGGTCATTCTCGTTACTACTTTGTCACTATGCTCCTTGGTATTTGTAGTTGTATTTTTTTTTTTCTTCTCCATCGTTGTTCATCTTCGTTTTGGGCAAATCGCGACTTTTATTGTTAGTGTTGCGAGAGATCGAATACGGGTTGAGTTAGAGTTCTGGAATAGTTTCGCGTTTGTTTATTAGCGTTGCGAGTAATTAAGTACGATTTAAATTAGAATTGCAAAGAAATGATAATCGTGTTTACTTTCGAGTCGCGATTTTTCAGTGGTTACATTTGCTCTTAGTGTTGCGATAACGAATGATCGCGTTTTTTGAAATAGCGTTGCGTCTAGAAAATGCCCAATTTCTTCCACTCGATTCGTGGAAGGCTGTTCCTGCTCCTGGATCACCTGATGCAGCTACAAGAGCTGTACAGACGTGGTCATTCATTAGCAACTAGCGCGGTTGCACTGGACGCGTCGCAATTAGTGTTGCGTATTTCTGAGAATGAGTGCATAGATTAACAGCATTTCGTACTTATTTTCGGGAATTTTAAATATGACGAAGCACTCTTCGCGTTTGATTTTGAAAATTTCCCATTTCGTAATTAATACTAGTGAGTTAGTGTTGCGAAACAAGATACGGTTTGTTGCACGCGTTCATGTCTAATGTAGATTTGACAATAGCCCTTCTGGTTATTGTATCGAGTAGAAAATGTTTTTTAGTAGCACTTTTGGTTGCTGTGTCGCGGCTTTTTTGCCAGTGGCCCTTCTGGCTACTGTTCTAAATTTTCTTTATCAGTAGCCCTTCTGGTTACTGTGTTAGGTTTTCTTTTTCAGCATCCCTTACAACTACATTTGTCTATTCATATACCTCGTCCGTGATTCTATTTCTACAAATTTCTGTTGTGTGGCGAATATGATAATCCGCCCCTTACGAAACATTCGATAAAAATTCTTTCTGCAAATACTGGCAAGCTTGATCACTGATGTTATCGGTCGGACTATAAATCATTGCTACCATTGACTAATTCTTAGTATTCAATCATATTCGTACGTAAACCTGTATATGTAATCCTATACTTACCTCTTGATCCAGTGCGAATGAGCTATAAGTGGTTATTGAACACGTGATGCAACGTAGAATCACGAGACACACTGTCTACGTCAGTTGCTCGTTAATTCAGAAATTATCTCTGTGAATAGGCAGCTAACCATTTGCAGGGTATTAACGAGTTTAAATATTTCTTACACCTCCAATTGTATAAAGTATTTATTTATGCATGACAAGGTTGTACCATTCCGTTTAAGTGCCTTATGGACTTTAGGTTGAGCTTCTTCAGACGCCAATTTAATTCACGGCGTTTCATTTTCAATCTTGTTGCACGAATTTTGTTACCAAGGGACAGATCGATATGATGGAATCGATGTACAATAATATTTGCGACAATAGAGAAACGAAAACGTTCGATTTAATCGAGCGTTGCTGTTCCGGGATAATTTAACAATCGATTGTAATTTACAATCTATCAATAAATCATCAGTTTTGTCAATAATTTATTGATCGATCTGAGATAATTTAGAAAGTCGTTCAGAGGAGATAAAGTCACTCTGAACTTGAAAAAGAAAAAGAGTTAGATCGCCCGGTTCAATAAAATAAACACCGGCTAAAATAAAAAAACAATTTATTAACGACAATATCTATAATTACATTGTTATGCATCACGCGTGAGAAATAGCATTGCATTTCATTTCCCTTTTCTAGTTCAGGAAACCGATGATAAACCGCCCATTAAATCGCGCGAACTTACTATTAGTACAGGAGAACATGATCGTATCATGTTTACGGCTCGTTCTTTTTGTCGATTCGAAGAGAGGCTCGCGACTGTTAAATGAAAATGTGCAATCGATCCGGATGATTGCAGATGCAAATGGGAACGTGAATGGAAATCGCACGAGGAAAGTAAATGATGTATAATGCATATATGTGTATACATACGACGAAACACCCGTCGTTTTGCAATGCTGTCTTAATTATTTCTTTACTCGTGCGCAATGATAGCATAAAGTGACTTTTTTTTTTTCGTATTACCTGCAGTTCGTGAAAGTATTCCAACACTTGTATTGAATCTATTACACGTGTTATATGCGTGAAAGTATTCCAACACTTGTATTGAATCTATTACGCGTGTTGTATAAACATTTTGAAATTTTCTTGTCAGGCTGTTAAACGATTAAATCTTTAGTTTTATAAACCTAATCAGAAAGACAGAGTCTAAGCAAAACATTCAAATAAATATTACGAATATATATTATGTATTTATAAATTACGTTTATAAATAAATAATATAGAAATAAATGTATTACAATTATATAAATATATTACATATATTAGGAATTAGTAAATATATTACTAAATATTATACCACGTACTCTAATTCCGATATTTTATATATTTCTGGACACTGGAAACGCAGTTTCTGTACATTTCTGTATCTCTAAATTTCCTGTAAATACATAAAAATTCGCTATCTAATTATGATTATGTTGATTAACTTTCAAACAAGTCTAAAATATATATATATAGAAATTACAAGATATTTAGTACACAAGTAAGTACATATCTCTTAGAGATTATAAAAGTATTTAAATCACCACAATCCGTCATAGCAATAAATTTGAATATTTCATAGAATCATCTTTACCGTATGCTCAAGATTATTTACGCTGTATATTAATTTTATATTAAATATATATTTACAATAAATATCTTGTAACTTCCATATATAATTTCTAGATTGATTTCAAATTTTATCAATACAATCATAATAACTCTCTCTCACTGGTACTGTTAATAAAATTTCAAAATGTTTTATACAACACATGTAAAATTTCCTTAGGACAAGTGCTAGCTTTGAATATCATATCGAATTACTGTGATATCTCTGCGATACAAGGTCATTAGGAAAGGATTTGAACAAAAGTTCCAATGCAAATATGTGGTACGATGTTGCAACGATTGATTCTTGATGATATAGATTGAACGCATTCACAGCCGTTGACGTGAAATTACGTCGTGTGTAATGTAGGTGTTTAATATGAATAATAAACATCTTGTTTAGTCGAATCTTCTTCTTTTAATATTCGTTTCTTCTGAAACTATCGGTAGTATCGATATCCAATGCTTCGACCAAACCCTCGTTTATTTTAATGTGCAAAGCTATCGTAACAGATCTTCCTCTTTCAATTTTAAAGAAACTGAATTTGAATCAAACTGACTAAAGAGTCGATGAGTGGTTTCAAGTTGAAAAATAAACAATATATTGTATCATCGAAAGGAATTTCGCGCGATTGTCCGCTCCAGTTAATACCCTCTATAACCAGAATTTGCTTTTAAATTTAACTTTAAAAGAAAAAGATTATTAAGTAACTGTAGCTATTTAATTTTATTCAAAATCCAGCAACTAATTGATATCAATAAATCAATCAATAGAAAACAGTAGACAAAATGAAAAATTTGCAAAATGTCGTTATATGTTATAGAGAGTTAAATTATATTCTAATATAATTTAAATAAATAATTATTTCCTTGATACACGTAACAAATATAGGATCAAGTATCGAAACGCGAGGAGATTGACTCGATTGATTAAATATCGGTGAAGGAAAAAATGGAATTTCACTACGAGAAATTTCGCAAAATTTCGACATACGTCTGATCCGATCCGATGAAGACGATATCCACAGACACAAAGTAGATTAGTTTTCGAATATTGAATTCGATAACTACCTGCATTTTCCATCGTATGATCTATCGTGTCGTGGACCTTTTATTTACGAATTCTTTGTCAATTACTTTCCAATAAGGACAATAAGGATCCAGTTAGGCAAATTCTACCGGATAAACCCGCTTTTTATCAGTCGACTGCAAATCAGACGGAAAATAAAAGGGCAAGAGAGTAAACAACAGACAGTTAGTTTGGACAAAATATGATCTACGCTGAAATTTCTGAAAAACAGCCATTTTCTATTCAAGACAGTTATATTCTTTTTTTTTTTTTTTTCGTATTTACCTCGCCATCTGTAAGGTACTTAAGTCGATAAAATTGAACGCGAAACGTTATATCTGTACTTATCATATCGAAATTAATCGTGCACGCTCGTGCTACACGCGAAACACTTTAACAGGGCGTTGTCCATGTTCGAAGCTGTGCTCGTAAGCAAATAGCTACATGATACGATACGTTCGACGGTCAATTGAACGATCAAGTATGTATACATGTACGATAGTAATCGATTTGTACAACACTGGCCGCCATTCCGTAATCTTTTTTTTTTTTTTTTTTTTTTGTATAAAGGAAAATAAAAGTCTTCGGATCAGTTATCTTTCTTTCGAGAAACAATCCAACTGTTACTTCCCGACTAATCGCAAAACTGAAAATTAGTCTCGGCTAGTTTAGCGCGTTCGTTCGTTCGTGTGATTATTGTTAACGGTTGTTGCACACCGAATTCACAACGGAAACGAGAGAAACAAATCAATTATCCGTCGTTAAACACAACGAGTTGTAAAATACTTTGACGAAATATTATTCGCTTTTTTTTTTTTTTTATTCGACACACAATTCGACCGGCACTACGACTCGAGTGCTTCGTAATATTTACAACATACATCGACGACAATTATCGTATATAATCTATTGGAGTTTCCTTCGAGATACGTTCATAAAAAGAATCGTTATTGATTCGCACGTCGTACAAGCATGTACCGCTCACAAGTGGCATCGCTCTTCCGTTAATTTTTTTTTTCTTTCTTTTCTTTTTTTCTTTTTTTTTCAATCAAAATTTACTCAAAAGACGTGTTCCGTTCGAGTCGATGTGTTCTCGCAATTTTCGTGATTTAAATCCCACGGATTTATTATAAATTTTCCCAACCTATTCACGGCGTTGCGTTATGTAATTTTTTTTTCCGCTCAGGGCACCAAACATTTGCTGCATCGAAGGCATCTCGTGGCTATTGTTTTTTTTTTTCTTATTTTTATTTTATTAATTAATTCTCTTTTCAAAATAAATAAATCGCGATTACTTGGTTCGTTTACTCGGTAGCATTGGACGCCAAAGTATCTCTATCGGTATCTGAACTCGACAGCAACAAGTTGCTAACTTTAATAAATTTCTCTCTTTCTCTCTCTCTCTCGCTCTTTCGTTCTCTCTCCCTCTCATTCCTTCACATATCTCACTCTACTTTCTTCCCCTCCTTTCGCATTTGTTCTCCGATTCTCATACCCTCTTGGCCAACCTTCTTTCACACGTTCCGCGCGCGTATGCGCATACACACACGACCACGACGATGCATCCCTCTCGACAATACACTTACGCACACTTTTCACCTTCTTCGTTTCTTGTTTTCGTTTCTCTACCGGTGCGAAAAATAGTGTTGCTATTATAGTTTCTTTTAGTGTTCGTGTTTCCTGCGTTTGAAAACTGCCGACTTAAACCATACTTCGTAAATCTAAACACTCTGTATCGTAAAGCTACAACACATTGAAATCTGTTCTCATTCTCATTGTGTGACGTAAAGCTACTCGCGCCTCGAGCGTCTCAGAACGTGGAGTACCAATCTCGCGCACCTTATCGACTATTTAGTAACAACTACGCCGAATCTTTCAAACGCTTTATAATTTCTCTGTATATGGGTATAACGCGAGCTTTTGCGGGTTACTTTAGTCTCGCATCGCGAGGAACCGTACAATGGAAATGGGACCAAGTTCGAATAAATAAAGTCAATAAAACGATTCAAGCGAATAATGTACAATAAAGTGAACGAAGAGATTTCATGCTCCACACTCGTACGCTGGGAAACGCTCGCCAATAAAGCCATATACGAAGCTAGTGCCTCGCGAACATATATATATATATATATATATATATATATATATATATATATATATATATATATATATATATATATGCAGCAACATCGCGTTGCATGAATTTCGTTAATGGAGACACGCCGGATCGTACTAGGAAGGAGCCGGATAACTTTTAATACAAGTACTATCAGCCGGTACGCGATACGTTTCGAGCGTGCGCACATACGTAGGTACTTCTGTTATGTTACCAACCTTAAGGTTATTTATTTAGATGTTTCCTATTCTTATTTATCATTAGTACTATTACTACCATGGTGCCCTGGCTGTCAGTAAACTACGTAATGGATAGCTATATTTATATAGCTAAATAAATTAAATATATGTATATTGCTATATTTGAAATAAAACTATACTCGTTCGACCGAGATTGCGTTTACGCACCGTACATGTTTGCGTACTTCGTTCCCCTTTTCGTGTGCAATACATTTTTCACAAAATTCAATCGCTGGTGCTGGATACTCGGATGTTCTTCTTAAACGATGCTACGATCCAGTTTGACAACGAATGCAAGTTAATGAATCGTTACTCGATCGAGTCGAAAGTAAACAGTTTCTGATTCTCTAAATTTACCGAGACAGTAGTAGATTACGTATGTGTAAAGAAAAAAAAAAAAACAAGAGAGAAAAGGATAACCGTGAAAACCTAGGACATTTGGAAATTCCCTGTATAATCGTTTCTATTTCAATCAATGTAAAATTATTATAAAAGATATATGTACATGAACCACTAAATTACATCGATTATTTCTTGAGTAGCGTTTTCTGTTTCTTGTTTCGTTATTAAACTATGATTTACCCAGCGCCGCAAATGTTCTCGCCTTTTGTAGTTTCTTTTTTTTTTTTTTTTTT
>NW_025109478.1:0-6896 GCF_011392965.1 Frieseomelitta varia
TCGCACAAAAACTACAAGGGCCGAGTATCGTTACGTTGCATCGGAACTCGGAAAGCAGGGGCAAAGGCCCGCGGTCAGTTAGCCGACATCTGACGTGGATGCACACTTTGAAGAGCGGCACCGTAGCTGAGAGATTAGGAGAAAAGCCGAGCGAGGCTCGAGCTCTCGTTCCACGGAACGTTAATACACCTCGATAATTCATTCTAAATTCAGCAAATGAAGCGACCGAGGTTCTCGCGACGCGTGCAGCGTTCTGAGAAACGGCGCTAGCTCCGTTTCCGCGCTTTGAAGTGGCCATCGTCGCGAAGTTCCCCAGTCGAAAAAGACACGGAGAAGCTGCTCGCTTCCATTTCACCTCGTTTTTCTTCTCTCGTTCCGTTTCCTGTTTCTCTTCTCTTCGCCGGACAGGAGACGTGTTCGACGCACGATTACCAACCGCAGATGTTTCGCTGCGTCGTAAATCGAACTCGCGTACGCATCTCGTAAATCTCGCTGTTACGCGAAACACGCAAGCGCGCGCGAAAGCTCAACAGCGACGAATCTCGAGCAATTTGCAATCGGCGAGTGTTTTGCCAGCGGCGTCCCCCGCGACGATCGATTTAACCTTCGAGTGATATCGTGTAATTCATTTTAATCAGTTTAATTTTAATTCGATTCAATTTGAATTTTTAATTTAATTTAATTTAATTTAATTTATAGCGACGAGCAGGACATGCATGTGGAATGTCGACATAAATGATATTTCATCGGATGTTTGCACGTGGAATACAAAAAGGGTAGAAAGTTGATTATTATACGATTTTCTTTCACGAAATTTAATGTATGGATCATTTCTCGTCAGTTACTGTAATTTTTATTCGTTCAATGTAATTTTTATTCGTTCAAATACGCGAAAAAAATCCCTTTTGTACGAAGAAGCAAAAAGAAGGAAAATGTCCAGGAAGAACAGACAAAACACGGAGACAATATTAAAAAACACAGATAAATAATATAACGGGTGAGTCATCTAAGACTGGAAGCTGAAATATCGAAGCTGAAAATTGAATGGTTACGAGAGAAAATATAATTATTATTTTTTACTGTTTTTTTAAAAGTGAAATCGTATATGTCTGTGAAAAGATATTAACCAACTATACCGGAAAGACTATTAGTTCGAGAGATATTTCAATTAAAGAAATTGGGAAGAAACGCTCGTCGAATATTGAAATTTATCAATTAATAACAACACGAGATTGTTATTAACGTTTATTTGATTATTTATTGCGATTGTAGAATGAAGATAAAAAGTATGGTACAATTAAAATTAGAATAAAACTGTATATATATATATAGCATAGACACGCCATAAGATAAGTGAGATAAAGACAGATAAAATTATAGTACGTGACTGAAATAGATAAACACATGGCAGAAATAGGCGAAAACGACGATGAAAGAAATGTAGAGCGAAAGATGGATCGAAAGAGCAAACACTTACGAGTTGCCATAACTGCAGTAGACTAAAAGGGGTCGCGTTTCTATTACGTATTGGCCTTAACTTAAAGCTTAAAATACTTATTTCATTTTATTTCACACGACAGGAAACTAATAATTAACAATTCCGAAATCGAGTAACTTGACTGGTAACTTCAACGATGAAAGGTTAGGGCATTTTTTTTAACATGCAGACTTTGAAAGCCAGATAATTTGCAAGGTGCATCGTCTCAATTACGACCAATTACGTCGATTATTAGAGCAAACTGATAGCGAGGGCACGCGTGCCGCGGACTGGCTGACCTATTTCAAACAGCGGCGACATAATCGAGCCGGAACTGTTCGATGCGCGATGTCGCCCTCCTCGCTCGACCTCACTCTAGCCCGTTCGATCGAAAGGGCTCACGTACGCGAGCATCGCGGCGATCACGTTGTCGAAACGATTCTCCAGAGAATTTCGCGAATCCGACGACCCGTCAATTTGCCAGGCGTCACGTTTTCTCTTACTGTCGACTGCTCCGTCGCTAACCAACGAGAAACAGTCCTTCTCTTTCCTCTCTCTAGCAGCCCCTTTCGCTTCCTCGAAAACCGGATCGACCTCGTTGGAAAGAAAATTTACCAGGGCTGGGGGCTGGCCCCCCTTTTCACTTCAGGGTCGAATGGATATCCTTTGGCACGAGCGATTTCTCGAGTTTTCTGAATTTCGTTCTCGAGTTGTCGGTGTATTTTACTTTATTTTATTTTTTTTTATTTTACTTTACTTTACTTTACTTTACTTTACTTTACTTTATTTTACTTTATTTTATTTTATTTTATTTCATTTCATTTTATTTTATTTTATCTTATTTTATTTTATCTTATTTTATTTTATCTTATTTTATTTTATTTTATTTTATTTAAAAGATGACTCGTGTCTCGATGACAAAATTATGTAAAGGGAGAAGTATATTGACCGAGATTCTTTTCAATCTGTCTCACGTCGATCGAGAGATCGCAAATATTGTAATTATTGCAATACACCTTAGTAAAATATGAAAGTATCAATAGTTTTCAATTCTGACGATTAACGTTAGAACAACAAAGGCGAGATTAAAACGTAAAATTTTCATCAGAGATGTTAAAGTAAAAAAAAAAAAAGAATCGTACCTACGAAATTTCTAACAAAAATTATAAATTGGTAATTTTGATCGCTTTGGTAGTATTAATAACGCTCGTGCGGCAAAATGGGGCTGAAAAGGCAATTATACTAAGACTTAAAGCAGTCTTTAAACGAAGAACGGAGACAAAGGAGAAATGGGAGAATACGTTCGAATTCGACCGCGTTCTTCGCCCTCCTTTGGAGTTCCAGAGGCTCGACGATATGAAAGACTCTCTCTCACTCTCACTCTCTCTCTCTCTCTCTCTTTGTGGTAAATGCTGAAACAGCAGTGTAAATTGAATTTGCCACGAAGGTGGGGACGCTCCGTAGAAACAGAGGCTCGCTGAACGACGTATGCACGTTGTGGCTCGATCAAAAGTTTCGTCGACAGAGAGCAGCCAGGTCTTTTGAGTTCCGAGAGTCGCTCCGTGTTCTCGAGAGCGAGCGAGCTACTTTCGTGCAATTGGAGAACGCAGCCTATATAATCAATGCGTCGCGTTCGCTGTTACGTTGGTAAATTTATAATTTTTGTTAGGTACTTGATAGGCGTGAAACAGCGTGTCTTTAAAGATTTAAATAGAAGCAAATAGAAACTTGTGTAATCATTGCATCGTCGAGTTTCTCTACCTTTTTTGACTCTAACGACATTGTGAGAAATTTTATCCTTCAATCGTTGGTGGTTAAGCTGTGACGATATTTCTATGCAAATGCGAATTTATACCTTGTACTTTAACTACTTGCGCTGATAACTGATTGCGGAGCACAACTTTCTTTTCAAATTTCGGGCTGGAATAATATCACCAGATAGAAATTACTAAGAAGTGATGAATTTATTAGTTATTTTGCTGGATTACTTAAAACTGAGAAAATATTAACTTATAAATATATTATAGAAAATATTAACTTATAAATATACTTATAATTATATTATAGAAGATATATTAACTTATAAATATACTTATAATTATATTATAGAAAATTTTAACTTATAAATATACTTATAATTATATTACAGAGAAAACATTAACTTATAAATATGTTATAGAAAATATCAACTTATAAATATAATTATATTATAGAAAATATCAACTTATAAATATATTTATAATTATATTATAGAAAATATCAACTTATAAATATACTTATAATCATATTATAGAAAATATTAATTTATAAATATATTATAGAAAATATTAACTTATAAATATATTATCCACTATAATATATATACTGATATATATAATATATATCTACTAATATATTATAATATACTACATATATATATTATAAAATAATACACTATAATATAGTAAAACTGAGAAAATATTGCAGTGTCGGAGCAAAGAAACATTCTCAACGTGCGTGGCACGTCGTTCCAGCGCAAGAGGATTTTAAACGACTCGCACCCGACTTAATTCCTAACGCCGGTGTTGTTGGTAGAGAAGTTTCTACCTCGTCGTCGCGTCGATTCCCTGTTTTCTTTCTCGTTTCGTTGGCGGAGGCTCGAGCCGCTGCCTCCAGTCATTTTCGTCGTGCCGGCGCGAGGGAGAAAAGGAAGAGAACGAACGAACGAACGAACGAACGAACGAAAGGGGTTTGTTCGGCTGAAAAGGCCGACTCGCGGGGCAGTGGAACGAGGGAAACGGGAAGGTATCACGGCGGAGAGATCATCCTAGATTCCGGAAGGGACGGCGGAGAGAGCGAACGAGACGAACGAGCCAACGAGAACGGAAGCTTTGATGCGAATAACCGAGAGCTCTCGTCTACTCGGTTGCCAGCTGCGCGAGTAATCCGGGACCTCTTTCTCTCTCTCTCTCTCTCTCTCTCTCTTTTTCTTTTTTCTCGCCGTGCACGCGCGTGCACGTCTCCGTACGTTCTCGAAACCGGGAACGTGAATGGACGAATTCAAACGAAAGTACAGTAATTAAAGTGTGTCAGATATTAGCGCTATTGTGCGTCGCGACGGTAAACTGTACTCGGCACTTTGCATCCAACGCTCGAGCGGGGCGAAATTACTGGGTACAGAGGTTTTCGTTCGTATTTGTTGCAGACGGTGTTACGCACGAGTCAGAGCTGCGTGATTTTAATTAACATATTTTCCATAAATTGGACTTAAAAGCATTATCGACAAATTTATCTGTAATTGAAACGAAAATAACATGGTATTCAAACTTGGAAATTTCAAGACATTAACAGTGAAAAGGAAAGTAGTCGTCGTGATTAAACGAAATTTTCAAGTTTCGTTTTTTCTTTAATGTTAGAAGTAGTGGATACTACATGTAAATCATCAGTGTGATTTTTAATTAACATTTAAATCGAACGAATATTTCGATAAATTCTTCACTTGAACAGAAGTAGTATAATCCCACTGGGATACTAACGAAGAAAACAAAAATAGTCTTCATAATTAAACGAAATTTTCAAGTTTTTTTGTTTTAATTTTCAGTAAGTTGATGGGTTGATTGCGTTTTATATAACTTCGATTATAATTCGATTTGGCAAGCATTTCGATAATTTCTTTATATAATATCGATCTAAATTCCTCCGGGCACACAAAATTGCTGCTTTTAATTCTTGAACTCGTATATTGTCCTATTTTCGGTAATATCTAGCTCTTATAATATAAAGTTCGACAATATAAAGCTCTTTCCACAAGAGAAACTTTGGGTAATTTAATAGACGAGATAATGCACAGAATAACTTTCAGATAATAAAGAAAGAAAATTGTATACTTCCATTTTCTCTCAACATGCGAGAATTGAACAAACATGGTATGCAGGATTTTTAAACCTGGCCACTTGATCAAAATACGTTGGATCGATAGGATCAAAATCGAGAAGTCTATGTCTGTCGTAAGTTCAGTTTAAATAGAGTTTAAATACGAGAAAGAAATTGAAACTAAGCTACTTTGGTTACAACTACGTTGGAACAATCAAATCAAATTAGTTCGATAATCGAGACACGCTGTTCTTAAGAGCAATGGAAAAAAAGAAAAAAATTCTAGGTGAGTTTGCTCTTACGCAATTCCTGTAATCGGATCGTGTCGAAAATGAATTTAAGGGTGAAAAAAAAAAAAAAAAAAAAAGGAACAAGCGTGCCCCTGTGTTGGATCTTCCACGAGCAGCAATTTCACGGGATGGTTTAACAACGGGAATCAATTTGTCGGTGATTCGAGCGGCGCGGCAGAAGGCCGACGAAACCGAAACGAGATTGATAGATACGTGCGAAGGGGGTGGAAAAAGGTAGGAGAAGCCGGCTGTCGTAACTGTATGGACGCGTCGCTCCGTTGCGAACGCGGTCGTGCATGCGACCCAACCAGCCATGAATACGCGACCGGTTCGTTGCATAAATATCGTTCGGTTCATCTACAAGGCGCGTCCATCCCCTGTCCGCCGGTAAACGCATTGATTTATCGTCCCGAACGATACACGACCGCGCTCGTGCTCGTAAATCCGCAAACCGATCTCTGTCCTCGTTTTCATCGCCTTTCCGTACGATGCGGTTTGCAAATCTTTGAAAAACCTGCTTACTCTTTTTTTTTTTCTTTCTTTAACTAGTTTTTTTTTTTAATTCCAACTTCTTTCTTAATTTTTCGCGAAGCAGGGTAAACTATGTAAGAAAGTGTGTCACGCTAGACCGAACTTTGAATACATTCAATCGAAAGAACGAAGGAATTGAGGTTTTCCTTTTCAATACGTGACGTTCAATAGCCGAGAAGCTAACCTCGGAGATGAACGTTCTTTCCTCCTCGATGTAGCGTTCCTCTGAAAAAGAATCATCGAAACAAACAACCGACGAAGCTTTTAGATCAGAGTTGTTGACTCAGTCAGCCGATTCTTCTGCTACTTTTCTTTTTAACTTTAGCAGCTACGGTGAAGAAAACAATTTATATAGATATCTAACGCGAGCATTATGGCCGCGACACTCTCAACGCAATGGAGAGACCGACGCAGTGGAGGGGATAGCGCTAGCGATGAGGAAAGTGGGGGGCTAGGGCCGCCAGTTAGCCACCTCTGCTTTGCAGATTTTTTTCTTTTCGTCGAAACTGTCGACGTGACGGATCTTTGATTTTTTTCTGGATTCGTCGCATGATTTATCACACAAAATATACGGTAAAAATATACAGTGACAGTGAAAAATTGTTGATAATTTCGACTGACACAACTTAATATAAAATATAATATAATATAACATAATATAATAAAATATAATATGATATAATATAATATAATATAATATAATATAATATAATATAATATAATATAATATAATATAATATAATATA